>NW_026652292.1:82364407-82544168 GCF_009828535.3 Hylobates moloch
GCCGGGAGGGCCGGGCCGCGGGCCCAGCGAGCCGCCTCAGAGGAGCGCCGGGCGCGCGCCCTGCTCCCGCTACTCGGCGGCGCGCACCCGGCCCAGGCCCGGCGGCCGCGGGCGCCGCGCTCGGTGACGTCACGGTCCGCGTCCAATCACCGTCCGGAGCCGGCGCCCCAGAGCCGTGGGCGCGCGGCCGCGGAGGCTGGCGCCCGCCCGCGCTGGTCCCCAAGATCATGTCCCGTGAGAGGGGCGCGGGGCCTGGGGCCCGCGGGTGGCTGCTGGCGGCGTGCGCCTCGCGGAGCGGCAGTGCGGGGACGGGTGGGGAAACCGCCGCAGAGGCCCCGCCGTGGCGGGCCCGGGGCCTCAGAACAGACGTGGCGGAGAGGGTCAGAGGCCACGACGGGGCAGGGCAGGGCGTCGTGCTGTTCCCGCCTAACGGCCGCAGGGCGTGAACGAGTCCCCCGGGCGAGGGTCCGGCCCGGAGCTGGGCGCGGCTGCGGGAGGACCGCTCGCGAGGGGAGGACGCCGGGTCCAGGGGCGCTGCCCCAGCCCCGCTGCGGTAGAGCTGGGCTTCAGGGGGTGGCGCGGGCGACTGCGTGCCGGCACAGGGAGGAGGAAGCGGCGCGGGCGAGCGGGGAAGTCAGACGCTGCAAAAAGCGGGCGGACCGGGCTGCTGAAGCCGGTGTGATTTGCTGCCCGCCGCCCATGGAAGTTCGGCTCCTGCCTCCAGGTGCTGCCGGAGCCGGCGGCCTTGCGTTTTCTGTCAGGCAGGTTCAGGGAGCCGGGGGCACCTTCGGCCTTGAGCCTTAGTGTCTGCTCCAGCTTTACAGGCCCAGCTTCAGCCCTCGCTGAGAAGAGGGCCCAGGGGAGCCTGGCGAGAGTTTGGTTAAGGAGAGCTTTGTTAAAGAGCGCCACCCGGGTTCCCCTCAAGAGTCTTGCTACCTGGGCTGTAGAACGACACCTCAGCCCAGGTCCTGCCTCCCCGGACCCACCTCCAGCCACCAAGGAGTGGCCACAGTTCACCTCGTCTTCCTTTCCCGCGCTGCCTCCGCCTCCGCTGCTGTCCCTTCACAGGTGCTGGGCCCTGTATGGGTTGAGTTGTGCCCCCCCCAAAAAAACAAGGGTTGCTGCAGGACTTACTATAAGGCTACAGTAATTGAGGCATTGTGGTACTGGTGGAAAAATACACAAATAGATCCATGAACAGAGTAGAGAACCCGTATATAGACCACATAATGGAGTCAACTGAGCTTGACTCTAGGAAATGGAACGGAGAAGAGAGTCTTTTCAACGAACGGTGCTGGAACAACTGGATGTCCACATGCAAACAAAATCAGGCTAGACACAGACTTTAACACCCTTAACAAAAATTAATTCAAAATGGAGCCAAGGCCAGTGGCTCACACCTGTGAGAAGTGTGAGCCAGCACTGTGGGGGGCCAAAGTGGAAGGATCGCTTGAGCCCAGGAGTTGGGAGACCAGACTGGGCAACATAGCAAGACCTCGTGTCTATCACCAAACAAATAAATAAATGAATTTTTAAAATTACGGCCAGGGCCAGGCACGATGGCTCACACCTTTAATACAAGCACTTTGGAAGGCCGAGACAGGTGGATCGCCTGAGGTCAGGAGTTCAAGACCAGCGTGTCCAACATGGTGAAACCCCGTCTCTACTAAAAGAAAATACAGAAATTAGCCAGACATAGTGACGGGCACCTGTAATCCCAACTATTCAGGAGGCTGAGGCAGGAGAATCACTTGAACCCAGGAAGTGGAGGTTGCAGTGAGCCGAGATCATGCCACTGCACTCTAGCCTGGGTGACAGAGCAAGACTGTCTCAAAAAATAAAAATAAAAAATAACAAAAGTGGACGAGCCAGGCACAGTGGCTCACACCTGTGGTTCTAGTTATTTGGAAGTCCGAGGCAGGTGGATCATTTGAATCCAGGAGTTCTGGGCTATGCCAGTCAGGTGTCTGCACTAAGTTTGCCATCAGTATGGTGACTTCCCAGGAGCTGGGAACCACCAGGTTGCCTAAGGAGGGGGAGCCAGCCCAGGTCGGAAACAGAGCAGGTCAAAACTCCCATGCTGATCAGTAGTGGGATTGCACCTGTGAATAGCCACTGCACTCCAGCCAGGACAACATAGCAAGACCCCGTCTTAAAAAGAGGACAAAAAGGCAGTGGCTCACACCTGTAATCCCAGCATTTTGGGAGGCCAAGGCAGGAGGATCCCTTAAGGCTAGGAGTTTGAAACCAGCCTGATCAACATTGAGATCCTATCTCTACAAAAAAATTAAAAAACAGCCGGGCATGGTGGTGCATGCCTGTAGTCTCAGCTACTCAGGAGGCTGAGACAGAAGGATCTCTTGAGCCCAAGAGTTACATGAGGCTACAGCAAGCTGTGATTGCACCACTGCATTCCAATCTGGGCAACGGAATGTGACCGTGTCTATAGTAAAGTAGACAAAAGACCTCCACAGACGCCTCCCCAAAGTAGATCTCCAGATGGCAAGGATGCACGTGAAAAGAAGATCCTCATTGTCAGGGCGTAATCTCTACTACTCAGGAGGCTGAGGTGGGACGACTGCTTGAGCCCAGGAGTTTGCATACATCAAGACCCCATCTCTCAAAATAAAAGTAACAAGAGGAAGAGAGACCTGGGCTAGCAGTTAGTATGCTCAGCCCCCTTGTCATGGGACGCCTGGGACGCTTCAGAGTCCACACCAGCAAGAAGGCGCTCATCAGACACACCCCTTGGACCTTAAACTTCCCAACCTCCGTAACTGTAAGAAATAAATTCTGGCCGGGCGCAGTGACTCACGCCTGTAATCCCAGCACTTTGGGAAGCTGAGATGGGGGATCCCTTGAGCTCAGGAGTTTGAGACCACCCTGGGCAACGTGACAAAACTCCATCTCTACAAAAAAATAAACTACAAAATCAGCTGGGTGTGGTGGTACATGCCTGTAGTCCCAGCTATTCAGGAGGCTGGGTGGGAGGATCACTTGAGCACGGGAGGTTGAGGCTGAATGAGCCGTGACTGTGCCCCTGCACTGCACTCCAGCCTGGGCAACAGAGTGAGACCCTGTCTCAAAAATAAGTAAATAAATTCATTTTCTTTATGAATCACCCAGTTTCAGGTAGTCTGCTATAAGCAACAGAAAACTAAGAAGCCAATCTGAAAGAGCTACAAACTTGTATGATTCCAACTCCATGACATTCTGGAAAAGGCAAAACTATGGAGACAATAAAAAGATTAGCCAGGGGTTAGGGCAGGGAGGGATGAGTAGGCAGAGCACAAGATGATATTTAGGACAGTGAAAATACTCTGTATGACACTATACAGTGGATACAAGAATGTACAGCACCAAGAGTGAACCCAAAACTGGATTTTCAGTGATCATGACGTGACAATGTGGGTTCATTGATTATAAGAAATATACTACTCTAGTGGGGAATGCTGATGATGGGGGAAGCTGGGTGTGTGGGTGAGAAGGGGCTGTATGGGACTTGGGTGCACTTTCTGCTCTATTTTGCTGTATACCTAAAACTGCTCTAAAAATTAAACTTTAGGCTGGGTGCAATGGCTCACCCCTGTTAATCCCAGCACTTTGGGACCAAGGCGGGCAGATCACCTGAGGTCAGGAGTTCGAGACCAGCCTGGCCAACATGGTGAACCCCGGTCTCTACTAAAAATGCAAAAATTGGGCTGAGCACAGTGGTGCATGCTTGTAATCACAGCTACTCTGGAGGCCGAGGCAGGAGAATTGCTCGAACCCAGGAGTTTGTGGTTGCAGTGAGCCGAGATCATGCCACTGTACTCCAACCTGGGCAACAGAGCGAGACTCTGTCTGAAAAAATAAATATAAAAATTAAACTTTGTTAAGAAAAAAGATACATTGACGTCTTAACTCCCAATACCTCAGAATGTGGTCTCATTTGGAGATGAGGGTCTTTCCAGAAGTAATCAAGTTAAATGTGGTCATTAGGGTGGGCCCTAATCCAGTATGACTGTATCCTTATAAAAAGGGAAAATTTGGAGACAGATAGGCACACCAAGGAGAGGCCACGTGAAGAAAGGAAAGGAAAGGTCAGGGCAATCCTTCCGAACGCCAATGACTGCTGGCGAGAGGATGGGACCCATTCTCCCTGGCAACCTAAGAAGGAACCAACTTTGGAAATACTTTGATCTCACTTATCTGGCCTCCCAAATGTTTAAGCTACCCAGTCTGTGGTATTTGCTACAGTGACCCGAGCAGACTGATACTGTCCCTAATAAGGCTTCTGGAGAAGCTGACCTATGGCAGCTGAAGGGGCTGGATTAGAGTCGGGGACATGGGGGTGAGGGGTAGAGGTGGCAAGGACAGCAGGCTTGGACTCAGGCAGTGGAGACAGAGACATGTACGAAGACTCGGGGCTGGGACAGGTATGAGGGGCAGAGGGAGGTGAACAGTGGCTTTTTTCCTTCCCAGGATCCTGGGTACTGTCCCCACAGCAGAGGCACAGCCTTTGGCGCTGGAGCTGTGGGAGCCAGGCAAGCCCCTCCACCGCTTGGTGGCTGTCTGTACAACGGGAAGCACGTGGCAGGAGCCAGCCTGGGAGCCTCGCACATGCCGCTCAGCCTGCGCTCATTTCTTTTCTGGTAGACTGGGTTCCTGCCCAGGCGCCAACTCCAGGTGCTGCTGTGGGTATTAGAAGGGGTGCTGGGAGCTGAGACGTGAGCTCTCTGGACAAGGCTGTGTACCCACAGTCCTGGTTCCTGGGACTCAGACACCTTAGGCTGCAGAACAAGACATCTGCTGGTGCAGCCTCCAGACTTTCACAGCCAGGTCACCTGCAGATAGAAACAGGCACCCAGCTGTGCCCTGCTGTTGAGACCAGGTGCTATGACCCAAGGCTCCATGGCCCAGCCTACTCCTAAATCCTCCAGGTCTCTCCAGCCACTCAGGAGTGCTCGAAGTCCAGTACTCCTCCTGGTCTAAAGGGATGAGAAAAAGGTCCCTAATGCCAGGCAGGGTCCATTAAAAGCAGGACGAGAGTGCGGAGCCTGAGGTTTTAGGTCCAGGAAGAGCCTCAAGGGCAGGACAGAACAAAGCCTGCTGGAACAGACCCCTCAGTGATCAGCCACAGGCTACCTCTGCTTCCCACTAGAGAAGGGACTGGCCCGGAGTACACTGGGGCCCAAGGAAGCCCTCCCCAGGGTCCCCACTGGAAGGGATTACCAAATTATTTATTCTTCTTCCAAACCCTACGTGGTGAGGCCTTGCTGGGTCTTGTGCATAGTGTAGGCTTGGGCAGTGGCCAGGAGATGCCCCACAGCAGTCACTGCCAGAACTCACCTAAGGCCACCAGAAGCCCCTAGAAGGTGTCTGGGTAGTGGCCAAAACCCTCTGGCTGTGGGGAGGAGGACAGGTGCCTCTCCAGGCCCTGGATCCCTCTAGGGCACAGGCCTGGAAACTGCCTGCCTCCCCAACACCATTTAAATCCCCGCAGCATAAGAGGAATACCACCACATCTCATTTCATTCTACAGATTTGGAATTAGGGCTACTTTTCCCCAAAAATCTGCATTTTGAATAGTACAATCAACATGTAAATGTATTCAAAACATGCAAGTGTGTGTTTGGATTTCCTGGAAGAAAGTTATCTGGGGCTGGCTGGTCTTTTCCTGCCCAGCGCAAGCCTCCCTGAGCCCAGACAAGCTCTCTCAGGTGGTCCTGAGCCCCTTCCAGTTGAGTCTGGCCAGCTCTGCACCCCAATCCCCCCACACACACACCAGGGGCCTCTCCCCAAAGGCGATGTGTGTTGTTGCTCTCAAGAGCAAGAAGGGGCCAGGGGTGGTGGCTCATGCCTGTAGTCCCAGCACTTCGGGAGGCCGAGGTGGGTGGATGACCTGAGGTCAGGAGTTCGAGACCAGCCTGGCCGATATAGTGAAATCCCATCTCTACTAAAAATACAAAAATTAGCTGGGTGTGGTGGCATATGCCTGTAGTCCCAGCTACTTGGGAGGCTGAGGCATGAGAATCACTTAAACCTGGGAGGCAGAGGTACAGTGAGCTGAGACTGTGCCACTGCACTCCAGCCTGGGTAACAAGAACGAGAAACTCTGTCTCAAGAAAAAAAAAAAAAAGAGCAAGAAGGAAGAGGTCCACACCAGACACCTCAGGTGGGTCCCTGGAGAAAGGAGGCCCTCGTCTGAGGTGCTTGCTATTTGCAGGTGTGTGGTCCAGGCTCATGTGGGAGGCTCCAGGGTGGGCTGTTGGTGCTTCAGCCCCGCGGGGTAATGCTTTGGGCACACAGCCTGTTCTGACAGCCAGGGCTGCTTCCCCATCCCTGAAGGCTGAGAGAAGTTGTTCTTGGAGGGCAGGCCTCAGGCAGGTTGGTAGGGGCCATTGGAGGGGGGCCTGGGTCCTGGGTGGGACCAGAGTGACCCTGAGCAGGTGGTCAGGGACAGTAGCAGCCAGGCGGAGCCTGGCTCTTTAATCTCTTTATGACTCTCCTCTTTTCTCTAACGAAAAGCTCCGTATCTGGCTGTCAGCCGTATAGTCACCGCGTACTTGGGGCCTACAGCCCTAGGAGGGAGAGTCCTCTCTCCCCTCCATGTGGCTCTTCATGGCTGCATGTCTGGCACCTCCTGGCCCTGACCTCCCTATAAAGGATGCTGCCAAAGGAGCCCCCGAGCCCCGGCTTGTCCTCCCCAACCCCCACCAGGGCTGGGGTCCCCCAGGGGCCAGGCTCATTGCCGTTTCCATGGAGATGTGTGTACTCTGACCCCAGCCTCTCTCCATCCCAGGCCAGATAAAGAGGGCTTCCAAGTGGAAACCAGCAGTCTCAAGCTGCCCCGCCTCCCAGGCCCCAGGTGGCTCCTGCCTCCAAGGAGGGGAGGGAAGGGGGCCCCATCCCCTCAACTCAGGGCCCAGCAGGTCCAGAGCTGAAGCAGAGTCGCAGCTAGGGCCAGAACGGCCTGCCCCGAGGCCCTCCCAACAACCCTTTCCCAGTCTAACCACTCTGGTCTCCGGGTTAGAACCTCACCTTTCCCAAGTTCTGGCTCTGTCCCAGCTCCCACTCAGCCCAAAGGCCACATTGGTGGCCTGGGATGGCCCATGGGAGTGACAGCTGCAGCCACTGGAAGCCCACGGGCAGCACTGCAAGGCCTCTTGGGGCCATGTGAGCAGAGCTTCCACTGAGTCGGGTAGGGGTGATGGACATGGGGGCTGAAATCCAGCTGAGGAGCCCCACTTCCCTCCCTGTGTCCTGGCTGAGTCCCAGTGGTCACCTCCAGGAATAAACCACATATCAGGACCAGGCTTCAGTCGTGGGGGCAACTGGAAATCCATCTCCCCACAAAGATGCTTCCTGGAGAGGCCACCCAAGCAAGCAGAGCCCCAGGTCTCAGAGGTGACCCCCACTGGTGTCACCCCTTGGACAGTCACAGACACCCACCTTTGGCAAGCACCAATCTGAACTTTACCCCTCTTGCTGTGCCAGCTCTCAAGCTGAGGGGCAACTTCCTCCAGAGCCCTCCTTCATCCCCCATAGCCCCATGAACACTACCTCTGGACTGGACTGGGGGGCTCCCAGGCCAGGTTCCCCCTCCTACCAGTTTCTTAGGACCACAAAACGCCAGAAAGTTACCCTCATCGTTCTGGAGCCTAGGAGCCTGAAAACAAGGTGCCAGCAGGGTGGGAGGCTTTGGGGAGGGTCCTCTCTGGTATCTCCTTAGCTTCCGGTGCTTGCCTCAATCCTTTGGTGGCAACCTCTGATCCCTGGCTCCGTAGTCACGTGGCCTCTGCCTTGCGCATCGCGTGAGTCTGTTTTCTCTTGGGAGGGCCGCAGATCTATCGGAGTAGGGCCCTTTGTAATCACCTTATCTTACCTTTACTACATGGGCAAAGACTCTATTTCCAAGTGAGCTCGCACTTACAGATACCGGGTTAGGGCCTGAAAATCTCTCATTTGAGACAAGGTCTCAGCTCTGTTGCCCACACTGGAGTGCAATGGCACGATCACGACTCACTGCAGCCTTGACCTCCTGGGCTCAAGCGATCCTCCCGCCTCTGCTTCCTGAGTACCTGGGACTAGAGGCCCATAAGACCACGACCAATTTCGGGTTTTTTTTTGTTTGGCGGGGGGCGGTCTCGCTTGTTGCCTAGACTGGTCTCAAACTCCTAAGCTCTAGCAATCGTCCTGCCTCTACCTCCCAAAGCACTGGGATTACAACCGTGAGCAGCACCTGGTTCTACAACACCTCTCTAACTAGTTGCAGGACCTTAGCAACTACAGTTGGGACCTTGTGTCAAGTCAGAGCCAGGCCCAGGGCGTGGCGCTCACCTGCACGCCTTCTCCCTCTCCCCAGGGCGGCAGGGCTGGGACTGGTGATAGCCAGGCCAGCGCAGTGTCCAGGCAGGAGAAGAGGCCCGCGGGCTCCTCGACCGCCCTCAGGGTGCCCGCTCAGCCACTACCTCCCCACCCCACACTTCCCAGTCCTGGCCTCGCTTCCGTGGAGGCCCCGGCTAGGCCCCGCCCCGTCCCAGGCCCCGGTTCCCGCGCACCCCGCGACCCCGCCCCAGCCGGGCTCTTCGGATTTTGCAGCGCGAGGTCCCTCGGAGGGAAGACAGCGAAGCCTGGGTGCCGCGCCCCCCACTTCCTCCTGCCGCTCCCGCAGCCCCCGTTCTCCACGGGGACTTCCCCGGGGTCGGGACCACCCAGAGCAGGGCGCGCGGCCATTGCTGCCCACTCACTCTGGCTTTGGCTAAAGAAACATTGTTTCGTGCAAAAATAGCACTTCTTTTTTTAATTACGAAAATGGCAGGAAATTAAAACCCACAGCAGCAGAAGGAAGAAAGGAAGAAAATAAAAGTTCTTCCTAAACCCTGTGCCTGCAGCGACGTCTTTGGGGAGCGTGTTGGGCCACTTCTTCCCTGGACTGGCGACCGTCTTTGGCAGCCTGAGTTAGGGACTGACCAGGGACAGCCAGAGTGCCACCCCAGCCAGTCTGGGACAGCCACGCAGGACAGAGGCTGCCTCCCTTCTGCCAGCCAGCCAGATGTTGTACTATTTTTTACTGGAATAATTTTAGATTTACTGAAAAGCTGCGAAGATCATAGAGGGTTCCCCCACCTGGTTTCCCCTAATGGTAACATCTTACATTTCCAGGGTACCTTTGTGGAAACCAACACTGGTCCCTTACTATTAACTGATCACCAGGGTCGATTCAGAGTTCACCAGTTTTCCCACAAATGTAGAAGGATCTAAAAAGCAAATCTGGCTAGGCACAGTAGCTCCCGCCTGTAATCCCAGCACTCTGGAAGGGCCAGGCAGGTGGATGGCTTGAACCCGAGTTGGAGACCAACCTGGGCAACATTAAGGAGACCTCATCTCTACAAAAATTTAAAAATTAGCCGAGCATGGTGGCATATGCCTGTAGTCCTAGCTACTCCAGAGGCCGAGGCAGGAGGATTGCTTGAGCCTGGGAGTTCAAGGCTGCAGTGAGCTATGATCATGCCACTGCACTCCAGCCTGGGTGAGAGAGACTCTGTCTCAAAAAATAAAAAATAAAAAGCAAATCTAGGTGCAGCAAACCACCATGGCGCACGTTTACCTATGTAACAAACCTGCACATTCTGCACGTGCATCCTGGAACTTAAAGTACAATAAAATTTAAAAAGAAAAAATCTATGTGCAGAAGGTGGAGCCCAGCCAGAGCACCAGTGTGCAGCACCCCACTGAACTGGGGGCAGTAGCACAGATGGAATCTGTGGGGAAGGCCCTGGAGAGGAAAGTGTTTGCAGGGAAGTCTGAGATGTCCCACTGTCCTTGGCTGAGGAGTAGGCTGCACCTGCTCAGGATGAGGCCACCTGGACTTAACAGGAAGCAACTGTAATAGGAATTCTGGCCCAGCCTGCATAGAGAGACCTCATTCTAACCTCATCAGTGTCCCTCATGAATGCTTTGGTACCTGGCTGCAAACCCCTCTCAGCCCACAGGCTTGGTATGCAGCTGAGACACCAGGACCCATGCCCTGGGAACTGGGACTGTGTCCTAGAGCAGATTCTCTAGGCACATCCTGTCTTAGTTATCTATTGCTGCATAATGGATTACCCTCAGTTCTTCCCCATGTGGGTCTCTACAGGCTGAGTATCCTCATGACCTGGCAGCTGGCTGTTCCCAGAGTGGATATCCAAAAGGGAGCAGGGAGTCTGTAATCCCAGCATTTTGGGAGGCCGAGGTAGGTGGATTGCTTGAGCCCAAGAGTTCAAGACCAGCCTGGACAATGTGGCGAGACCCCATCTCTACAAAAAAATACATAAATTAGCCAGGCATGGTGGCATGTGCTTATAGTCCTAGGTACTCTAGAGGCTAAGGTGGGAGGATCCCTTGAGCCCGGGAAGTGGAGGCTGCAGTGAGCTGAGATTTTGCACCACTGCACTTCAGCCTGGGCAACAGAGCGAGACCCTGTCTAAAAATAAAATTAAATTAAAAATAAATAAAGTGGATATGACACTCAATTCACAGGTGTGCAAGAAACAGCATCATTCATTTGCTTTGTATCAACACTTTCTCTCCCTTTTTTTGGAAACAGTCTCACTGTGACGCCCAGGCTAGAGTGCAGTGGCACAATCTTGGCCCCCTTCAGCTTCGACCTCCTGGGCTCGAAGGACCCTCCCACCTCAGCCTCCCAAGTAGCTGGGACTACAGGTGCATGTCCATTGATTCAAATAAAAAAATAAAAAAAATACATAAAACAACAACAACAAATTTAGGCCAAGCATGGTGGCTCTTGCCTATAACCCCAGCACTTTGGGAAGCTGAGGCAGGAGGCTCACTTGAGGCCAGGAATTCAAGAACAGCCTGGGCAACACAGTGAGACTCTGTCTCTACAGAAAATTAAATAATTAGCCAGGCATGGTGGCACATGCTTGTGGTCCCAGCTACTCAAGGAGGCTGAGGCAGGAAGATCGCTTGAGCCCAGAGGTCAAGGCTGTAGTGAGCCATGCTTGTCCCTGTGCCGCCGAGTCGGCACCAGAGTGTGAGTTTCTTTTACTAAAAAAAAAAAAAAAAATCCAAATGCACAGCCCTCCCATGTCTCAACCCAAAGCCACCACTTTTTTTTTTTTTTTTTGAGACGGAGTCTAGCTGTGTCTCAAAAAGTGCAATGTAGTGTAGCGTACACTGGAGTGTAGTGGTGCGATCTCAGCTCACTGCAACCTCCATCTCCCAGGTTCAAGCGATTCTCCTGCCTCAGCCTCCCGAGCAGCTGGGATTACAGGCATGCGCCACCACGCCCAGCTAATTTTTGTATTTTTAGTAGAGACGGGTTTCACCATGTTGGCTGGGATTGTCTCGATCTCCTGACCTCGTGATCTGCCCACCTCAGCCTCCCAAAGTGCTGGGATTACAGGTGGGAGCCACCGTGCTTGGCCCAAAACCACCACTTTTATGTACAGGTGGTACCTCAGTGGGGTGAGAGGAGGCTGGAGGCTGACCTCCACTTCTCCTGCTGCATGTACCTGGCTAAAGCTTCTCTCAGCTGCAGGAAGGTGACCTGGTATCCAAGGTTTTTCTCTTGGGCTGTCACCCTAGCCCCTGCCATCACCAGTAAGTGCAAGCACCCTGGGTGAAGCATCCCACTCTCGTCAGCTTACTTGCTCTGGTACCTGGCTCCAAACCCCTCTCAGCCCACAGGCCAGTGATCCTGCTATCTTCTGCTGTCTCCCGCTGCCCCCTCCTGTTCTTCCCTTTCCTTCTCCCCAGTTTAAATTCCTGGGACAAGCCTCATAGTCTCTTGCAAACATCCTCGTCTCTCTTCCTTCATCATACTTCCCAGCAAACCCCCAATCTGGGCAAATGCCACTCTGGCTGCTTTGCACCAGAGCATGGATCAAGTACAGCACACAACCCTTCTAAGTCTTCCTCTAGTTCGCTAACTGGTTCCCTAACCTCCCTAACTAGATCCCTAACCCCCCTCCCTAACTAGATCCCTAACTCCCTCCCTAACTAGATCCCTAACCCCCCTCCCTAACTGGATCCCTAACCTCCCTAAATGGGGCCCATGTGCTGCCTGGGCTTCCTGCCCTGTTTCTCTACTGTCACTTGTATACACACTGAGTGACTATGGAAGGTTATGTGTGATTTGTGAGGATCATAGGGAGAAGGAAAAGGAAGTTTCCCCAACCAAAAAAAAAAAAAAAAAAAAGGAGAAGAGAAAAAGGCTAAAAACAGTGCTTGCTATTAAACCACTGCGCCATGGTTCTGTGCCCTTGTTCTGCTGCATATAGAGATGCGGGACTGGAAGGCCTCATTCCAGCCTTAAGGGTGCACAGTCAGCTGGCTGGATGCCAGATTTCTACTTATTTCTTTTGACCTATTTTTTTTTTTTTTTTTTTTGAGACAGAGTCTCACTCTGTCACCAAGCTGAAGTGCAGTGGCACAATCTTGGCTCACTGTAACCTCCGACTCCCTGGTTCAAGCAGTTCTCCTGCCTCGGCCTCCCGAGTAGCTGGGATTACAGGCATGCACCATAATGCCCAACTAATTTTTGTATTTTTAGTAGACAGGGTTTCACCATGTTGGCCAGGCCGGTCTCGATCTCCTGACCATGTGATCAGCCCGCCTCAGCCTCCCAAAGTGCTGGGATTACAGGTGTGAGTCACTGCGCCTGACCACAGCTATTTTAATTGTTGAAAATTAATTTATCTAAGATCCCACCCTGCCTAGGCTGCACGAGCATCGCAGACAGCACCTGCCTGTGTCAGTCCTGCTGTTGGCTCTCCGCTGCCAGGCTTTCCTTGTCCTGGTCCAGGGATGGTGGGTCATCCCAACTGCAGGCGAGGGTGTGGTCCACATTTCCTCACACCCAGCACTTTGGGCAGGGTGGAGGCTGCGGGGAGGGCTTCCCTCCCACTTCCAGTGTCATTCAGAGTCCTGTAAACAGGCACTAGCACAGATGGGGCAGTCACCACCTCCTGCCTGGCCTTGCCGGGACACCTGGGACCCCACAGCATTAACGGGAGGAGCACTGTTTCTTGCACCCTCCCCAGGGTCACCCTCCCTAGCCAGCATCGGGCAGGGTCATCTGGTGCTCAGAACCAATGTCCAGAGCAGGACTAGGACAGTGTCCTACAGCTGGGCCATAAAATGTCCAGTTCTTTCTGACTGTGACCAACTGTCCACTCCAGCTCAGGTCCAACCCTGGGTGGGGAGACAAGGACTATCCTGTATCCCCCTCTTGCCTCCTGGGGGATGGGTGGAGAAGGGGCCCCTTCATGTCTGTTGGCAGCACAGGCCTAGGTTCAGGCCTAGTTGTGCTTAAACTCAGTCTGCATTTGATGTCTGCAGTGCCCACTGACCGGTGTGGACACAGGGACTTACAGACGGCTTCAAAGTGCCCTGCAGTAGACAATGCCCCCTTCTCCCACCTGAGATGGGGAATCCAAGCCCATCCAGGCCCAGTACCTGGCAGTTCCTGCTGGGGAAAACCACCCAGGCAAGCAGGCTACGTTTTCCTGATGGGTGAGGACCGACTGCACGAACAGCAGGGGCAGAGGGGACCCTGGGGAGGGAGCCTCCTAGGGAGACGTGACATTCAACCAGCCTCCCAAGACTGGGGAGCTGGCTGGCATCAGGCGTTTCACACCCCATGCGCTCCAGGGAACAGAGATGCTGAGTGTGCACTACAAGACCCTCCCCAGGCGGTGCCCTGTGGTGCCGCGGAGAAGCAGAAGGAGGCAGGTTACATCCCTGAACAAGACAGAGGGCAGGGCAAGTGCTGTGCTGGGCATCTCCTAGCTGGAGATCTCCACCAGCTGGGCCCCCAGCGCTGCAGGTCCCCATATTTCTCCCTGCCTGCTTTGTCTGCCCCAACTCAGGGATCCTCATCTTAAGGAAGGAAGGGGATGGTGGAGCTCAGAGGTCACGGTCTGCTAGGAGGCTGCATGGTCTCTCTCCCCGGGACTGATCAGGGCTGGCTGTTAAACCGGGCTGCGAGGAGGCTCCTGGGAGACGGCGCATGAGCGGTCCGCGAGCCCAGCCCAGCTCTGGCGGGAATTCTGGAGACTCCGAGCCAGGCCCTTGGCTTCCTGGGCTTCGGCTGTTCCTTCTTGGACTGGGAGGTGGCGCGGACAGAG
This sequence comes from Hylobates moloch, assembly GCF_009828535.3. NCBI lineage: Eukaryota > Metazoa > Chordata > Mammalia > Primates > Hylobatidae > Hylobates > Hylobates moloch. Next base: position 82,378,525 of record NW_026652292.1, read on the forward strand.
TATGGCCCAGGTTAGGAAACCTGGCGCTCTTGCGGCGCGCGGGACCCCAGGGGCCAGAGCGAAACGAGGGGTCCCCCCGCGCCCACGCAGGACCCATATCCACCCCTCCCGCTCAGACGGGAGGACGCGGTGTGCCGGGATGGGGGGTGGTATGCTGGCTGCGCCGCCACCCAGCCTAGTGCCCTCGCCTCCCGGGGCCGGCATGGCCCTGTCCTTCGGGGCGGGACCCTGCGCTCCCGTCCCCCAGTGGTGGCCGGGACCCCCGACGCCGAGCAGCGCCGTATCTGGGGAGCGCCGCCCGGTACGCAGGGAAGAGGCACTCAGGGCTGCGCGCGCCAGAGTGCAGACCGCCGAGGGCAGAGCCACAGAGCGGGGGGGGCCAGCGAGGGACCGCGGCCGAGGGCGCCAAAGGCGCCCCTCCATCGCCAGTGTCCCCTGACTCGCCCTTGGAGCTCCAAGCTCCCAGGCGCCGTTTTCTACTCGTGGGTGCAGGACTTATTCCCAGAAAAGTTCCGGACACACCCGCTGCTGCCGCCACCCGGAGACGAAAAGACAATCCCAGCGCAAGCGCGGCCGACTCCCTCAGCTCCTGCGGCCGCCACGCTGCGAGCCCCGGCGTCCACGGTACGATGGGAACCAGGATGCAGCGAGCCCCGAGAGCCAGCCGCCCCGGTGCACGCCGGGACCGGTAGTCCGCGCCTCAGGGTAGTCCGCCGCTCCGGTGCACGCCGGGATCGGTAGTCCGCGCCCCAGAGGGCAGGCCGTCCCGGTGCACGCCGGAACCGGTAGTCCGCGGTGGCGCGGTCCGCCCCTCACCTGGCCGGCGGCGGGCGCTGAGGGGCCCAATGGGAGCCGCGGCCTGGCCGCCCCGCCCCGCGCCTCGGGACGTCTGTGCCGGGACAAGGCCGCCGCTAGTGCCGGGTCCTTGAGCAGAGCGCCTCCCATCCGAGGCCAGCCGCCGCTGTCAGCCGTCCGGCGGGCCGGGTCTGAGGCGCCTCCGGGACGGCGAAGAGCAGCAGCCGCCGCTGAGGAGAAGGAGGCAGCGCAGGAGGCCGGAGCGGCCGCCGCGCCCGAGCACATGGCGTCCATCTTACTGAGGAACTGCCGCGGCCGGGCGCCCGCCCGCCTCCCGCCGCCGCCTCGGGTCACTGTCCCGCGGGGTAAGCGGCGGGCGCCCCAGGGCGGGGCCGGCTCCCGGCTGGTGGGTCGGGAGCGCGGACGACCCGCGGGTTCGGGCTGGTTGTCACGGCGATGCGGGGGGCCCGGTGGTCCCGGCCTCCGGAGCCCCTGCGGGCCCGTGGGGCCCCAGATCTCGTCGCGGGCTGGGCCTCCAGCGCCGGGCGGAGCCGCTGGGCCTCTGCCTCGTGTTGTGACCTTAGGCGGCCGGGTCCCCGCGGGTCACTGCCTCCGAGACTTGCTTGGGAAAATTCTGAAGGGCTGGGCAGCCCTGGCGCGCCCTGCGCGAGTGAGCTTGGTGGAACGTGTCGTCCACGCACGAGGACGGCCGTGCCCTTCGGTCACGTTTGGGGTCCCGGAGACGCGACTGGGTGGGCAGGGCAGACACCGGCGAGCAGGACCTGCTGGGCTGCAGGAGCCTTCCTGGTCCGTCACTGATGAGGTGATGCCAGCCCCTACAAACCCCTGTGGTGTGATTAGGCCGCGACCTGCACCCAGGCGACACGGGGACTCCGGAGCCGCTGAGGGTCCTCAGGGTGCGTGGCCTTAGTCCCCCTAGCCTAAGGTGCTGTCTGGAGTGAATGCTGTCCCAGGGTGTGCCCACCTCCTCTCTCTCTCTAATTAACCAACTTATCTGAGTTTATGTCCTTATTTGTAAAATTGGAATAAACATAAAACTTGCTAAGAGGGACTCAAGTAAAATAATTAGTGCAGTGGTGCAATCATATTCACTGCACCTCAAACTCCTGGGCTCAAGCTATCCTTCTGCCTCAGCCTCCCAAGTTGTTAGTTGTGCCACACAACACCCAGCTAATTTTTTTTTTGTTGTAATTTTTTTGTAGAGACAGGGTCTTGATATGTTGCCCAGCCTGGTCTTGAACTCCAAGGCTCAACTGATCCTCCAGCTTTGGCCTCCCAAAGTGCTGGGATTACAGGAGCCACCATGCCCAGGCACCCAGCTTCAATTCTTGTCTCTGTTCCCCACCCCCAGAGAGATAGATTGAAGTTGCCCTGAATGTATCCATGTATCCTCCCAATTCTTGTGTGGTTTTTTTGTTGTTGTTGTTGTTTGTTGTTTGTTTTTGTTTTTGTTTTTGTTTTGAGACAGAGTCTCCATCTATTGCTCAGGCTAGAGTGCAGTGGTGTGAGGTGTGATCTTGGCTCACTGCAACCTCCACCTCCTGGGTTCAAGTGATTCTCTTACCTCAGCCTGCTGAGTTGCTGGAGTTATAGGCACCCGCCACCACGACTGGCTAATTTTTGTATTTTTAGTAGAGACTGTTTTCTCCATCTTGGCCAGGTGGGTCTTGAACTCCTGACCTCAGGTGATCCACCCACCTCGGCCTCCCAAAGTGTTGGGATTACAGGCGTGAGCCACCGTGCCCGGCCCCCAATTCTTGTAATTTTTTTTTTTTTTTTTTTTTTTTGAGATAGAGTCTCGCTCTGTCACCTAGGCTGGAGTGCAGTGGCATGATCTCAGCTCACTGCAACCTCTGCCTTCCAGGTTCAAGCCATTCTCCTGCCTCAGCCTCCTGAGTAGCTGGGATTACAGGTGCACACCCTCATGCTTGGCTAATTTTTGTATTTTTAGTAGAGACGGGGTTTCACCATGTTGGTCAGGCTGGTCTTGAACTCCTGACCTCTTGATCCACCCACCTCAGCCTCCCAAAGTGCTGGGGTTACAGGCGTGAGACACCGCGCCTGGCCAATTCTTGTAATTTTTAACAATAATGGCTGGTTAGCCACTGAAACTTTTGGAGTGGTGAGAGGATGTTGAGTGATGGAACTGCACAGTCTGAAGGTGGAGCTCAGCATTTGGTCTTTCCAGTTGCTGTGTTAGATGTTAGAGCTCTCTCTGGACCTCTTGATGGTGATAAAAGTACTTTTGCCACTTCGTGCTTATGTAGCAGATTTTTGATAATAATAATTAGCTTTTTATGTGCGATTCTGTCATTTCAGGAACACAAATGTCTTCTGCGGTTACTACTGTGCTTTGTGACAGGGACACTGGCAGGTCTGCTGTAGAAACAGTAGGGATTTCAGAGCCAGCAAGACCCAGGGCTGGACTGTGGAGGAGGTCCCTGAACTTATGAGTGATACAGCAAGTGGAGTGCTGCAGGCCCCCGCTATTAACATCTTAGATGAGTAGGGTTCGTTGTCACGGTTAATGAACTGACTCTGATCTGTTACTGTTCACTAAAGTCCATAACATATTCAGATTTTCTTTACTCTCCCGTTCTTCTGAGGTTCTTTTTCTGTCCCAGGACCCATCTGCACCACCCTTCTTGATTGCCTGTCAGGCTTTCCTTGTCTGCAGTGACCTTGACAGCTTTGAGGAGTACCGCCCAGGTGGAGTGTAGGGTGCTGCCCTACTGGTATTTCTTGATGTTTCCTCATAATTAAGCTGGGAAAGATGGGTTTTCAGGAGGAAGACTACAGAGGTGAAGCATCCTTGTCACATCATGTCAAGGCTCCATGCTGTCCAAATGATTTGTCACTGTTGATGTTGACCTCGATTAGTAGGCTGAAGTGGTGTTTGTCAGGTTTTTCACTGCGCAGTTCCTCTTCTCCCACCTCTCCATGTTGTCCTCTTTGGGAGGAAGTCGCTTTATGAGTAGAAGCAGGGTTGACTCTAAGGGCTGTGCGGGAGAGGTGACCTCTGGCCTGAGCTGCCTTGGGACAACAGTGCCATTTGTCGAAACTGGGGAGGACTTGGGGAGGAGCAGAATGAGGAGGGGCGCGAGTTGAGAGTTCTTGGAGGTGTGGACTGTGCCTTGCCCATCAGACCTGTGGGGCGTGTATATTCAAGTCAGGGAAGAGATTGCCTGGGGAGGAGGTGGAGGTCAGGTAGGGAGGATCTCCCAGGAGTAGCAAGGGTGAAGCCAGGTGAAGAAAGGTGTGTTTGTTCTTTGACCTGATCCTGGCACCAGCACTAAGGGCTGAAAACCCTGGAAGTTTCCTAAATGATGGGAGTGTCTTTTTTTGTTTGTTTGTATTTTGAGACAGGGTCTTGCTCTGTCACCCAGGCTGGAGTGCAGTAGCTTGATCATGGCTCACTGCAGCCTCTAAGCAATCTTCCTGCCAGCTGATTTTTTAAATTTTTTGTAGAGACAGGGTCTCTGTTGCCCAGGCTTAACTCCTGAGCTCAACAGCTATCCACCCGCCTTGGCCTCCCAAAGTGCTAGGATTACAGGCGTGAGTTTGGGAGTGTCTTCTGTTATTCATTATCACTGCACCTGAGTTTATGCTAATAGGGTGACTCCAGGCAGGCCCTTAGATAGATTGAGGTGCTGGCCATGCTGTGATTAGAGGGTGGGAACTTCCTGCCCCTTCCAGGGAGGGGAGAGGGTTTGGAGATTTAGTTCAGTCCCCATGGCCAGTGGGCCAGTACTGTAATCAATCATGAAGCCTTGATGAGAACTTCCCATTGGTGTCCACCCGGCTCCACAGGGCGAAGGATCCTGTGCTCAGGACCTCCCTGGCCTTGGTGTTTGGTTGTTCCTAGGTACCCTTTATAATAAACTGATAGTAGAGCCCATTGCCAACATCTGAGTCATTCTTGTGAATTATCAAAACCAAGGCAGTCATGGGAACCCTCAAATTTGTAGTCAGCTGAAGTTGGGTAGCCTGGGTACATGGAGTGGGGGCAGTCTTGTGGGACTGAGCCTGTACCCTGTGGGGCCTGCACTAACTCTGGGTAGTGTCAGTATGGAATTAAATTGTTGGACTCCCAGTTGGAAAATTCGTTGGTGTTGGAAAAAAGAACAGAAGGGCTCCCAGCAGGGCCTGGCCACAGATGACACCTGTGCTCGTGAGGGACATGGAGCAATGATCCCCGTCACCCTGGACGGCCTTGACTGGGGGTTCCTTGGAGAGCTGGGGACAGAAGCCGTCAGAACAGGTTTTGGGGAGAGCCTAGTAAGGGAACCAGTGGGACAGGCAGTGTTAGAGGGAAGGTAGGGTCACTGGTGGGCAGATCAGGGAGCTCTGGGAGACCTGCCAGCCTGCCTGCTTGCTGGGCTGAGCCCTTGAGGCGCAGGAGCTGGCCAGGGCAGGGGTGGAGGGGCTGAAGGTGCCATGGTGTGGGGAGGATAGCGGAGAATGTGCCGGGCCCTCTTCATGTGGAGAAAGGTGGGGTGCCAAAGCTAGTCTCAGCTGGAGTAAGAAGGGTCTTGGCACGCTCACTTGCACTGTGCTTTTAAATTTTAACTTAAAATGTAACTTGATGTGTATGAGAACATAGCTAACATTTTTCCCTTAACCCAGCTCCCAATTTACAGACCAGACTGTGACAAGCCCTAAATGTGGCACATGGTAGGAATTTCCTACCCCACAGAAGCGTGAGAGTTGCCTCCTGTTAAACGAGGTGAAGTGACGTATGGGTCCACTAGGAGCAGGGTCTGTGCCTGCCCTCCCCATCTTGTCCCTCCGCTCACGGTGGCTCTCGTGGTCGGCTGGAATGAGCTCCCCCCATCTTAAAGCTGCACTTGCTGCTCCCTGGCTGAGGACTCATTGCAACCCCACTGCCTGGAGGTTCAAGGCCACTGGGCATCTCAGGGTGCTACCTGCTGGCTCCTGGCACCACCTAGCCTCTGCACAGCCTGGCCTGACACCTCCGTGGGCTGGTGCCTCTGGCCCTGCCGCTCCTATTCCTGTCTTGTTCCCAGCATGAAGTTTGATCACAATGGGCTCTGAATGTCAGTAGTATGAATGAACTCTGACTTTATGCTTCCAGGAACTAGAGCAAGTTAGGGAAAGCATCAAAAACGTGTTAATATCGTAAAATGTGCTGTACACTTATCACTGTTGTTTATATAAGAAATGGCTTACTTTTGGTGTTTTTGTGGTTCTACTCTTTTTTTTTTTTTGAGTGCAATGGCGCGATCTCAGCTCACTGCAACCTCTGCCTCCTGGGTTCAGATGATTATCCTGCCTCAGCCTCCCGAGTAGCTGGGATTACAGGCACCTGCCATCAGGCCCGGCTAATTTCTTTTTATTTTTGTGGAGATGGGGTTTCACCATGTGGGCCAGGCTGACCTCAGGTGATCCACCCCACCCACCTCGGCCTCCCAAAGTGCTGGGATTACAGGCGTGAGCCACCGCGCCCGGCCTGTGGTTCTAGTAATTGTGTTTTTTGTTGTCGTTGTTGTTGTTGTTGTTGTTGTTTTTTGAGACGGAGTCTTGCTCTGTCGCCCAGGCTGGAGTGCAGTGGTGTGATCTCAGCTCACTGCAAGCTCCACCTCCCGGGTTCACCTCCGTGCTGGGATTACAGGCATGAGCCACTGCGCCCGGTCCAGTTCTAGTAATTCTTACAGCTCTTGCCCCTTGGGATCATTGCTTGCTCTGTAGGGCTGTCTGCATAGAGGTCATGTTTCCACCAGAGCCAGCTGAAGTGAGTGGGAATGGTGCCACCGGTAGGAGTGCTCCCTCCCTAGGGCTAGCCTGCTTGGCTTCCCTCTTGGAGTGTCTAGAGTCAGGGTCTACTTGAGGCTCCCCATCTTTCTTTAGGACTCCTTTGAGATACTATTTTCCTAACTGGGGCAGACCCTTCACTTAGCAATGTTCTGAAACCTTCCAACACTCAGAACTGGCTTCCAGAAACTTACACACAGAGGTTTCTGCAAAAGAGATCTGTACTCTTTCAGACTTATTTTTTTTTTCTTTTTGAGACGGAGTTTCACTCTTGTTGCCCAGGCTGGAGTGTAATGGTGCGATCTCAGCTCACTGCAACCTTTCCCTCCCGGGTTTAAGCGATTCTCCTGACTCAGCCTCCCAAGTAGCTGGGATTACAAGCATATGCCACCATACCTGGCTAATTTTGTATTTTTAGTAGGGATGAGGTTTCACCGCTGGTCAAGCTGGTCTTGAACTCCTGGCCTCAGGTGATCCGCCCGCCTTTGCCTCCCAAAGTGTGGGGATTACAGGCCTGAGCCACGGCACCTCACCTTCTTTCAGACTTAAAAGAAGATTTCAGGCTGGGCATGGTAGCTCAAGCCTGTAATCCCAACACTTTGGGAGACCAATGCAGGAGGGTCGCTTGATGCCAAAAGTTGGAGACCAGCCTAGGCAACAAAACGAAACCCATCTTTACAAAAATTAGCCTGGCATGGTGGTGCATGCCTGTAGTCCCAGCTACTTGGGAGGCTGAGGCAAAAGGATCCCTTGAGCCCAGGAGTTCAAGGCTGCAGTAAGCCGTGATTGTACCACTGCATTCCAGCCTGGGCAAAGTCAAATAAATAAATAAAAATGAACAAAAGGCTGGGCATGGTGGCTCATGCCTGTAATCCCAGCACTTTGGGAGGCCAAGGCGGGCGGGTCACCTGAGGTCAGCAGTTTGAGACCAGCCTGGCCAACATGGTGAAACCCTGTCTCTACAAAAAAAAAAAAAAAAAAATTAGCCAGCCATGGTGGTGGGCACCTGTAATTCCAGCTACTCAAGAGGTTGAGGCAGGAGAATCGATTAAACCCAGGAGGTGGAGGTTGCAGTGAGCCGAGATCATGCCATTGCACTCTAGCCTGGGCACAAGAGCAAAACTCCAAAAACCAACAACAGAAAAAGGTATGAGTATAAACCCTGATTTACTACTCATTTATTTTCCCCGTTCCTGTTATAGGTAGTCCAGGGGATCCTGCTCATCTCAGCTGTGCCAACACCCTGGGGTTGAGGAGCTGCCTGTGAGTAAATCAGTATCACTCTGCACCTGTCTGTTTGAAAACAGGGTTTGAAAATGGTGGAGAATCACAAGTGACTCTTGATTTTTGAGGGAAACAGTGTATCCTACTTTCCTGTTCTTTGTTTCTTTTAGACCTTTATCTTTCCATTTTGAAAATGATTGTCACATGCCTCAGTGAATCTATAGGCAGTATAGAAACATTCCTAACCTCAGTGCCCAGTTGCGCTTGGAGAGCTGGGGACAGAAGCCTTCCTGTCCCCTAACAGGAATTAAATGGAATTTAATTGTTGGACTCCCAGTTGGAGTGGGCACTGGCCACTGCGCCCTCAAAGTGCCCAGGGTCAGTATTTTGATGTACAGCAAGTCTCATTTAATGTCTGTAGGTTCCTGGAAACTGCAACTTTTTTTTTTTTTTTGAGACAGAGTCTTGCTCTGTCACCCAGACTGGAGTGCAGTAGTGCATGCTTGGCTCACTGCAACCTCCGCCTCCTAGGTTCAAGTGATTTTCCTGCTTCAGCATCCCGAGTAGCTGGGATTACAGGCATGCCCCACTGCACCTGGCGAATTTTTGTATTTTTATTAGAGATGGGGTTTCACCATGTTGGCCAGGCTGGTCTTGAACTCCTGACCTCCCATGATCCGCCCACCTTAGCCTCCCAAAGTGCTGGGATTATAGGTGTGAGCCACCATGCCCGGCAGAAACTGCAACTTTAAGGTCCACAAATAACATTTTATTATAACTTTGGATGAGAAAAAAAAAAATTGATTTTCTTACGTCTTTTTGCTTAAGGTTGCGTTTTCTTTTTTTTTTATTATTTATTTTTATTTATTATTTTTTTTTGAGACAGAGTCTCTCACTGTAGCCAAGCTGGAATGCAGTGGCATGATCTCGGCTCACTGCAGTCTCCACCTCCTGGGTTCAAGCAGTTATCTGCCTCAGCCTCCGGAGTAGCTGGGATTATAGGCGCACACACCACACCCAGCTAATTTTTTTTTTTTTTTTTTTTTTTGAGACCGAGTTTTGTTCTTGTCACCTAGGCTAGAGTGCAAAGGCGCGATCTCAGCTCACTGCAACCTCTGCCTCCCGAGTTCAAGTGATTCTCCTGCCTCAGCCTCCCTAGTAGCTGGGATTAGAGGTGCCACCACCACACCCAGCTAATTTTTGCATTTTTAGTACAAAAATACAAAATTTTCACCGCATTGGCCAGGCTCATCTGGAACTCCTGACCTCAGGTGATCCACCTACCTCAGCCTCCCAAAGTGCTGGGATTACAGGTGTGAGCCACTGCGCCAGGCTGGAATTTTTTTTTTTTTTTTTTTTTTTTTTTGAGATTGAGTCTTGCTCTGTTGCCCAGGCTGGAGTGCAGTGGCGTGATCTTGCCTCACTGCAACTTCTGCCTCCCAGGTTCAAGAGATTCTCGTGCCTCAGCCTCCCGAGTAGCTGGGATTACAGGTGTGAGCCACTGCGCCCAGCTGCTCCTGTTATTTTCTTTAGTGAGTTCTCCAGCAGCTGTTCCTCCCTGGGGACCAGTTCCCCCAAACCTCATCAGTCTGGACCTTCCTTTGATTTTTTGTCTGTCCTTCTAGATGAGCTGAACCATTTCACTTCTAAAACAGTCTTTTTGGGATTGTATCTGAAGTGTCATTAAACCAGCTGGGAAGGAATATTACTTTTTTTTTTTTTTTTTTTGAGACAGGATCTCATTCTGTTCATTGCCCAGGCTAGAGTGCAGTGATGCAGCCATGGCTCACTGCAGCTTTGATCTCCCAGGCTCAAGCCATTCTCCCACCTTAGCCTCCTGAGTAGCTGGGACTACAGGCATGTACCACCACGCCTTACTAAATTTTTTTCTTTTTGGTATTTTTTGTAGAGATGGGAGTCTCACTATGTTGTCCAGGCTGGTCTTGAACTCCTGGACTCAAGCAGTCCTCCTGCATTTGGCCTCCCAAAGTGCTGGGATTACAGGTGTGAGCCACTGTACCCGGCCTATTTTCTTTGTATAGGCCACATGCATTGCATTTTAGATAATTCCCAGATGTTTATTATTTTCATTATTTCTTTTCATTATCTTTTCTAAGTGATTATTGCTGTCCCATAAGTTGCTAAGTTGTACAATTTTCTTGTATCTGGCCCCTTTCCTGTTATTTGTTCAGCTCTTGTAGCAGCCCAGGTTTAGTTTATGGCTGTGATCTTAGTACATAGTAATCATCTGCCTCTTCTTTCCCAGGGCTTCTGCTTCTGAGGTGGTTTCATTTCTTAGCTCAGTAGCCAGATCTGTGTCAGAAAAGCTGTAGTCAGTCATGCGGTATCACAATAGCAGAAAATACAGGATCTAGCGTTTGTGACATATGATGTTAGCTTTTGGGTTTAAGTAATCTTTGTTCTGTCTGTTACTCTTTTTATTAGGAATGGATGTTGAATTTGTCAAGCAAATTTTTAGCATTTAAATTTCATACTAAAACATAAAAGCTGGCCGGGCACGGCATGGTGGCTCACACCTGTAATCCCAACACTTTTGGAGGCTGAGGCGGGCAGATCACAAGGTCAGGAGTTCAAGACCAGCCTAGCCAACATGGTGAAACCCCATCTTTAATAAAAATACAAAAATCAGCTGGGCATGGTGATATGTTCTTGTAATCCCAGCTACTCGGGAGGCTGAGGCAGGAGAATTGCTTGAACCGGGACCCGGGAGGTGGCAGTTGCAGTGAGCCGAGATGGCGCCACTGTACCCCAGCCTGGGCTAACAACAAAACATAAAAGCTGTACTTTATTCACATAACTTTTTTTAAAGTTCCCAATTTTGAACATCTACTTAAAAATTTAAACAATGAGGACTATACAGCTGTTTTGATGGACTTGTTTACTTATCAAGAATTATGGATGAGCCCGGGCACAGTGGCTTACGTCTCTAATCCCAGCACTTTGGGAAGTTGAGGTGGGCAAATCACTTGAGGCCAGAAGTTCAAGACCAGCCTGGCCAACATGGTGAAACCCCCTCTCTACTAAAAATACAAACAACTGGGTGTGATGGTGCGCACCTGTAATCCCAGGTACTTGGGAGGCTGAGGCAGGAAAATCGCTTGAACCCAGGAGGTGGAGGTTGCAGTGAGCCAGGATCACACCACTGCACTCCAGCCTGGGCAACTGAGGGAGAGTCTGTCTCAAAAAAAATAATAATATAATAATTATGGATGAGGCAAGGTGCAGCGGCTCATGCCTGTAATTCGAGGCGGGCAGATCACTTGAGGTTAGGAGTTCGAGACCAGCCTGACTAACATGGCAAAACTTTGTCTCTACTAAAAATACAAAAATTACTTGGGTGTGGTGGCACATGCCTATAATCCCAGCTACTTGGTGGCTGAGGCAGGAGAACTTCGTGAACCTGGAAGGTGGAGGTTGCAGTGAGCCCAGATTATGCCACTGCACTCCAGCCTGGATGACAGAGCAAAACTGTGTCTCAAAAAAAAAGAAAAAAGAATTATGGATGGTGGTAATGTTTCAGCAGCCAAAAAATTTTACTTTTTATTTGGTCACACAATATAAACACCTTTCCATTTTTAGTACAAAAATACAAAGTTTTCACCACATTGGCCAGGTTCATCTGAAACTCCTGACCTCAGGTGATCCACCTACCTCGGCCTCCCAAAGTGCTGGGATTACAGGTGTGAGCCTTGTAGTCACCAGATAAGTAGCTATAAATGGTAACCATTTACATTAGTTTTTGTAAACAGTTATTTTACAGATGCAGGTAATCCTCAGATGAAATGGCCCAGATCTCTGAGGGTGAGTAGGTGGATCATTTTTTTGGGGGGGTGCGGGGGACAAAGTCTCACTGTCGCCCAGGCTGGGGTGTAGTGGCACAATCTTGGCTCACTGCAACCTCCGCCTCCCAAGTTCAAGCAATTCTCCTGCCTCAGCCTCCCGAGTAGCTGAGATGATAGGCGTGTGCCACCACGCCGGGCTAATTTTTGTATTTTTAGTAAAGACGGGGTTTCACCATATTGGCTAGGCTGGTCTCAAACTCCTGACCTCATGATCTGCCTGCCTCGGCCTCCCAAAGTGCTAGGATTACAGGCGTGAGCCACCGTGCCCGGCCTTATTTTTTTTTTTTTTTCTGTAGAGACAGGGTCTCACTGTGTTGCCCAGGCTGAGGTCGAACTCCTGGACTTGAGCAGCACTGCTGCCTCGGCCTCGTGTAGTGCTGGGATTACAGGTGTGAGCCATGGTGCCCAGCTGATAGAGCATTTTTTTTTTTTTTAAGACAGTCTCACTCTGTCACCTAGACTGGAGTGCAGTGGCACGATCTTGGCTCACTGTAGCCTCTGCCTCCCTGCAGCCTCCACCTCCCGGCTTCAAGCAGTTCTCACGCCTCAGCCCTCCAAGTAGCTGAGATTACAGGTGTGTGCCACCACACCCTGCTAATTTTTGTAGTTTTAGTAGAGACAGGGTTTCACTGTGTTGGCCAGGCTGGTCTTGAACTCCCAGCCTCAAGTGATCCACCCACGTTGGCCTCCCAAAGCGCTGGGATTACAGATGTGAGCCACCGCGCCCTGCCGGCGTATTTTTGATCCAAGAGAACGTCGTGGACATTGTGTAGCAGCTTCCAGCCCTTCTTTCTCATAGAAACAAGGCAGAGAAGCAGCACCCAGACTTTGGCCAAGCAAACTGTAAGCAGTTGTGAGACCCAGCAAACCTGAATCTCACTCAGTGGGGAGACCTCAGCTGATGTGAGGCTATTTTCATTTCTAAATCTGTACTTAGTGTGAATGCTGATGGGATTTGCCAGGGGATGTTACTGTGGTGAGGACCAGGCCCCTGCAGGTGTGCCCAACTCTGGATGGCTCCCTGCCTTCACTGAGTCCGCCGTGTGCGTCTCTGCCTGGTCTGTTTTTCCGAGTCTTCGTCTTTGCCTGTCGACACCCCGTGACTGCTGGCATCATGCCTTCTTGTGGAAGCCACCATCCTCCTTGCTAACTGAGAGTTGTGGAGTTGTGTAATTCAGCTTGATGCAGGGAGGAGGTGTGTTCCCATGCGTGGGCACTGTCATCACCCACACCGGGAGGTGAGCCCACCTCACAGAAGGAACACAGCCTGGCCAGGGGGCAGTCTGAGCCTGCGTGGGCTCTGCTGCGTTCTGTGTGGCTCGGCCCTCGGCACGCCTTGACTCAAGACTGCATGGATTCAGGGGCCTCTTCCTGTCTCAGAGGTGACCCCAGAGCTGGGGAGAACCTAGAGACATGGTGGATGGGGCTAGGCCAGCCCTGGAAAGAGTCTGCAGCTGCCCTCACAGGGATTGGGGAGGTGACCGAGGGGGGGTGCCTGTCCCCCTTCCCACCCCTCCCAGGCCTCATTCGTGTCCACCAGGCACCTTCCACGTGTCTATTTCCCGTATTCTTAAGAACCTCTCTGTGAGGTCAGTGTTGGGTTTGCATGTCTGTAATTGAGGGAAGATTTTGAGCCTAGGAGAGTTCTCGGGGGAGGTCCCCAGACCATTACTGGTGCAGAGTGGAGCCCCTGCTGCTCGGGCTTCTGATCCTGGTGTGTGCTCGCTGTAAGCTGCCCTGGGCTGACAGTGCCCTGCACCAGCCGCACTGCCCTCTCTGGGCTGCAAGCCGAGGCAGGCCTGTGCCTGCAGGCCTCCAGGATCCCCATCTGAGAAACAAGCAGCAGGTCCAGAGAGTTCCCGCCTGGCTTCCAGCCCTGATTGGTGGCTTCTCCGAGGCTGCAAGGCGGTGGTAATTACAGGAGCCACGTCGTTGGTGGGTGTTCCCATGTTGCAGGTACCGTCTGGGTACTTAGTATCTGTCAACACACGAATTCACAAGGAATGCTCCCAAAGCACAGAGAGATGAAATTACTCAGTCAGGGTCACACAGCAGTAAGTAGTGGAGCTGGAATTTGAGCTCTAACAGTCTGCTCCGGAGCTCGGGCCTTGCTGCTGGCGTCAGGCCAGGCACAGAGAGCTGATGGAACAGGAGGAGCTGATGTGAAGTTATGTGACACACATGGCCTTTTAGGTGAGCTCGGGCCACCCAGGGGGGATTTGTGCCCAATCAGCAGGGGAGTTTCTAGTGTGCCAGGCAAGACACACAGGAGATCGTGAGCCTGAAAGGGCCTCGTACAGGTCAGCTGTTTGAATTTTGGACTGTAAATGGTGGTGTGGCACCACGCTGTGGTCAGATGATGGTCTCTGTGTTGCACACAAAGCATAGGTTCTGGGCCACGCACGGTCCATGCTGCAGAAGCTCAGGCTGCAGTGGCCTCCTCAAGGCCTTTCTGTGGGTGGATATGGCACAGGCGGCCGCTGGGGCCGATGCAGCATGGACCGAGATGGGTCTGGGTTAGTGCCAGCCTCCCACTGCTGCCTGTGAGGCCTCGAGCCTGCTCTCTGGCCCTCGCTGGCCCACATTCCAGTTGAGAGAAAGCAAATGTGGTGCACACAGTGTGCACCTGGTCTCTAAGACGGCCAGATGTCAGCAGGGCACCCGCTAGGAGGCAGCACTGTGGATGAGAGGCCAGAGCGGTGGAGTGGTTAGGGAGGTCTGAGTGAAGCAAGGGCATGAGCTAGGGATGTCCAGGCGTGGGGGCAGGTGTGAGGCTCTGGGCTTGGAGCCTGCTGGTGCCAGACAGAGTGAGCAGGTGGGTAGAGGAGGAGGAGATGGGCCTTGGCCCTTATTCTTTGGATTTTGCTGTTTTGCTCTGGTGCCTGCGGGCAGCTAGTGTAGAGGTTTGAGGTCAGCGAGCGCCCTTACTGATTCGCAGGACTTGTTCAAGAGCCCATGGGTCTTTCCAGAAAGTCACTTGTTGGAGGAGAGGACCTCCAAAGTCAACATAGTCTCTGCTCTGCACCCCATTCCCCCACGAAGTGCCAAAGCAATGCACCCTACCTCCCCAAGTCTCTGGGAGTGGGCCTGAGAGACCCACCCAGGGATCCAGCCTTTGCTGATTGTGTTTGTGTCTGACCTGCCTGCCCTTCTGTGGGGATCGCGAGCCCATGCTGCTGTCCGACGTGGTGTGGGGCTGAGGGGCTGCACACTGTCCCGGCCTCCCTTCCGAAGGGCTCCCCGGGGGCAGTGCAAACATCAGGAAGTAGGTGGGATTGTGTGTGGTTGTGACATGGCATGGCATGGGGCATGTGGGTTTTGCTACTGTTGGTGTTTGGTGCTGAGCTGTCAAAGGCTGGTGCTGGCTCTTACTACTGTTTTCCACTCTTCCCTTTTCAAGGAATGTTCCATTTGGCTGCTGCACTCCCATCCACCCTGTGTACCCGTCCTCCAGAGGCGATCACCTCGGCTGTTGGACTCTGAGGCCCGAGTGCCTTCGCACGGTGTCAAGAGCGCCATGGACCTCTACCTCTGTGGGTTTTGTGGCTGTGGGACCTCGGTGCCTTCCTGTGCGTGGCTGGCACTCTTCACGCCCTGTTGGCGATGACTCAGTAGTAGAGAAGTCCCTCAAGTCCTTGAAGGACAAGAACAAGAAGCTGGAGGAAGGCGGCCCAGTGTACAGCCCCCCCGCAGAGGTGGTGGTGAAGAAGTCTCTGGGGCAGAGGGTGCTGGACGAGCTGAAGCACTACTACCATGGCTTCCGCCTGCTATGGATCGACACCAAGATCGCGGCACGCATGCTCTGGCGCATCCTCAACGGCCACACCCTGACCCGCCGGGAGCGCAGGCAGGTAATGGGGACATGTCTAGTTCTTTCTTTTTTTCCTTGCCCTATCACCCAGGCGATCCTCCTGCCTCAGCCTCCCGAGTATCTGGGGCCACAGGCATGTGCCACCACACCTGGCTAATTGTTTTTTATAGACCCACTTTGTTGCCCAGGCTGGTCTCAAACTCCTGGGCTTAAATGATCCTCCCACCTCAGCCTCCTAAAGTGTTGGGATTACAGGTGTGAGCCACCGTGCTGGGCCGTGCCCAAATTCTTTTCACTCTATAGATTGCTTGAAAAATATTTTTAGTGCTAGCTTTCTGTTTGGTAGAGAATAAAAATCAGTAAAACCTATTGCCTAGGAAAAACTCGGTTTACCTGTGTATTTCCTCTACCCTCCACCGCAACAGTCATCAACATAGAAGACCACGCAGCAGACACCAGCTGGGTGTTCGCTGATTCAGTTCTATACTGTCTACCCAGAGATAACATCAGATCCCACAGAGTGAGGGCTCTGTCCCCAAGATGCCCCCTACCAGTCTCAAGTCCAGGCCTCTCGGAACTTCTGAGACTGGCTTCAAGTTAGGTTCCCAGCACCCCCTCCTTCGTTTTTATTTTTTTATTTATTTATTTTTTATTTATTTTTTTTGAGACAGAGTCTTGCTGTCGCCAGGCTGGAGTCCAGTGGCGCGATCTCGGCTCACTGCGGGCTCTGCCCACCCAGGTTCACGCCATTCTCCTGCCTCAGCCTCCAGAGTAGCTGGGACTACAGGCGCCCGCCACCACACCCGGCTAATTTTTTGTATTTTTAGTAGAGACGGAGTTTCACCGTGTCTCATCCTCAGGAGGATGGTCTCAATCTCCTGACCTCGTGATCCACCCGCCTCGGCCTCCCAAAGTGCTGGGATTACAGGCATGAGCCACTGCGCTCAGCCTTATTTTTATTTTTTGAGACAGTTTCACTCTATCACCCAGGCCTCAGTGCAGTGGCACAATCTCGGCTCACTGCAACCTCCACCTCCTGGGTTCAAGCGATTCTCCTGCCTCAGCCACCTGAGTAGCTGGGATTACAGGCATATACCATCACACCCGGCTAATGTTTGTATTTTTAGTAGAGAGGGGTTTCACCATGTTGGCCAGGCTGCTCTCGAATTCCTGGCCTCAAGTGATCCACCTGCCTTGGCCTCGCAAAGTGCTGGGATTATAGGCGTGGGCCACTGTGCCTGGCCCCCTCTTTGTTTTTAAATTGTTTTGTTTATTTTTGTGGGTATATAGTAGGTATATGTATTTATGGGCTACATGAGGTGTGACGCCCCCCCCACCTCTTTGGGTTTGATTGATTTGCTGGAGCGGCTCACAGAACTTAGAGAAACACTTAAATTTATCAGTTTACTATAAAGCATAGTGCAAAGGATACAGGTGAAGAGATCGAAAGGCAAGGTATGTACGGGGAAGGGGCATGGAGCTGCATGCTTCCCAGGGCACAACCCCCGGTGAACCTCTACCGTGTTCAGCTTTCTGGAAGCTCCTTGAACCCAGTCCTCTTGGGCATTCCTTCCCTCAGGGAATAGGGTGGAGCCCTCTTTAGGGAGGGTCTTAAAACCCAGAGTCAGGAAGTTGGGAAGATTAGTGACCTGCCTTAGGGCAGGTGAAAGGAGGGTAGAGAGGTCAGAGGCCTGACACACCTAACATTATCACAAGAGACTGTAACAAGGGCAGTTGAGCCAGGAACCAATACCTGTCATAACACCACACCTATGGAAAGGCGCACCTCGCCACCGAATTGAATTGCAACACCATCTGCTCATGTTTCGACTCTTCCCACCAGCAGTTTTCAGCACACACCTCCACCCACTCGATGCCTTCACCCTCGTGATGCCATTCCCTGGATCCCCACTGCTGTTTCCTGGGAGGGGTCTGCATCTGCCCAGTTGCACCTCTGGTGCAGGTGCAGGCCCTTTCTGTCTCATTGCTTCAAGGTCTGTCTGGAGGGCTGCGTGTGTCCCTCTGGGTGAGTTTGTTTTTATTTTTGGGATCCGTGCTCCGGACCCCAAGGTTCCACATCTGCCATCTGTCATAGAACCTGCTCGCTCACCAGTGCCTAGGCTCTCGGGGCTCCTGGTTTGTCCTCTGGTGCACCAGCTCCTGCTGTCCTTCACGGTTCTAAAAAGATTCTCCATTTTCTGTCTTTGTCTCAGGGCTGCAATCTAGATGTTTTCTTTCTATTTTATTCATTCTGTTTTCAGTTGAAGTAATCTTGTTTAATGCAGCCACCGAGGTTTTATTTTCAGTGCCTATGTTTTTAACTCTAGAAACTCAATTAGTTTATTTTTAATTAATTTTTTTAATTTAAAAGAGATGGAATCTCACTTCAGAGGGGTAAACCTTGTGTGATGTAGGTGGTGAGCTAGTTTCTTCAGCACAGATATTGTTTGCTTCTGTGAGAGCCATGGGACAGCATGGGCCTCAGAGGGTGCAGCCCTGTGTGGGAATCGAGTCCACTCTCTCCCAGGTGCAGCCTCATCTCCTGTCCGCTCCATCCTTTCCTCCCAAGAACACCTCATGGTTTCTAGCTCTTGGAGTTTATATTACGTTTTTGTGGCTCTACTATTTATTTACTTATTTTTATTTTTGAGACAGGGTCTCACTTCCCCACCCAGGCTGGAGTGCAGTTGCACCCTCGTAGCTAACCAAAGCCTCAGCCCTTCCGGGCATAAGGGACCCTCCCACCTCAGCCTCCTATGTAGGTGGGACCACAGACGCATGCTGCCATGCCAGGTTAATTTTTAAATTTTTTGTAGAGATTGGGTCTCACTACATTGCCAAGGCTGGTCTCAAACGCCTGACCTCAAGCAGTCCTGCTGCCTCAGCCTCCCAAAGTGCTGGGATTACAGGCATGAGCCACTGCACCCGGCACCAGCCTTCCTTTTTAAAGATAATCCTGGCTGGGCGCAGTGGTTCACGCCTGTAATCCTAGAACTTTGGGAGGCCGAGGTGGGCCAATCATGAGGTCAAGAGATCGAGACCATCCTGGCCAACATGGTGAAACCCTGTCTCTACTAAAAATATAAAAATTAGCCGGTCGTGGTGGTGGGTGCATGTAATCCCAACTACTCAGGAGGCTGAGGCAGGAGAATCACTTGAACTCGGAAGGCAGAGGTTTCAGTGAGCCGAGATCGTGCCACTGCACTGTATCCTGGAAACAGAGTGAGACTCTATCTCAAAAAAATAAAAAATAAAAAAATAAAGGTAATCCTGTGCACTTAAATGTGCTCTAAAAGGTTGGGATTTGTAGTTCTGCTTTTGTGTTTACAAACATTTAAGAAGTTATTTTATTGGTTGGGTGTGGTGGCTCACGCCTGTAATCCAGCACTTTGGGAGGCTAGTGCTGCAGATCACCTGAGGTCAGGAGTTTGAGACCAGCCTGGCCAACATAGTGAAACCCTGTCTCTACCAAAAATATATAAAAAATTAGCTAGGCATGGTGGCGCATGTCTGTAATCCCAGCTACTCAGGAGGCCGAGGCAGGAGAATCGCTTGAACCAGGGAGGTGGAGATACAATGACCCCAGATCGCGCGATTGCACTCCAGCCTGGGTGACAGAGCTAGACGCCATCTCAAAAAAAAAAAAAAAAAAAAAAAAACACACACACACACACTTGTAAATTTGGATTTTAGTGATGGTTTTGCAATGTATAAATTTACCAAAAACCATCAAACTTATTTAAAATAGGTGAATGTTATGGTATGTAAATTACACCTCAGTAGAACTGCTAAAAAAAATTAATGAGGCATATCAAAAAACACATGTGCCAGCTTTAAGGATATGTCCTGCCCAAATATGGCACTGTTTGGGAATAAAGACAGCCATAAATTGTAAATCAGTCAAAAAATACAGGAGTCCATGGGTCCAGTGCGATAATAAATAGAAAAATGAATGTACAGGAAGGCAGGGTTCTCCCCTCCTACAGATGACAGATAGGAGAGTTAGGCAGCCCCTGTTGTGTGCCCATGAGAGTGGAGGCTGGCTCAATGAGTGCGGGGTCGGGGGAGAGAGGCTGATGAGGAGGAGGACATTGCTGCTCTCAGGGCGTCTCCCTGGGAACGCTCACTTGTTGCCAGTGGAAACGTAGGAAACGTAGGAACTACATGGAACACCTTGGCCAAGGGACCCCTGTGAGCAGCACCGAGGAGGGGCAGCATCACCCACGCTGTTTTCCAGCATTTTGTTCAGGCTTCACAGGGATTTCTGATTATTTCAAATTGGATGTTTCTTTAATAGCATCAAGTACTAGTTTGTTTATGTCAATGAAATACTTGGGTTTTTTCCTAATGATTGCTTTGTAGTACAGTCTTGGGAAACACAAGAGAAGCCCTCCTTATAGAGCACCCTCCAAGAGAAGGTGTGGCTCAGCCCATCCTGGTGACCCCCCACCACGCTAGTAATGCCCAGTCCTCAGCCTGCAGCCCTCACTTGCTGGCCTCTGAGCCCGGAGTGCTGGCCGGTGTCCTTGGAGGACTGGATCGCCGGGAGCACCCAGTGGCCCTTGGTGTCAGCACCATACCCGGCTTTTCTGGAGGCTGCTGGTACCTGCTTTGGACCCTGAGAAAGAATTGGGTTTCAGGAGTGGTCTGCTAAGTGGTTCTGGAACTTAGAGTCCTCAGTGGGTCCTGTGAGTCGCTGCCTGAGGTTGTGCCTATAAACCATTACAGGAGAAGTGCTCACACCCCTTGCCCCTGTTCCCACATGTGCTCTGCTCCCCTCTGATGGATTCCGCCCCTTCCAGTTTCTCCGGATCTGCGCTGACCTCTTCCGCCTGGTGCCGTTCCTTGTGTTTGTGGTGGTGCCGTTCATGGAGTTTCTGCTGCCTGTTGCTGTGAAACTCTTCCCCAACATGTTGCCATCCACATTTGAGACTCAGTCACTCAAGGTAAGGGCAGCATCCCAACTGCTTGTTTTAGAATGAGTCTGAAATTCATTGTGATAACTTCCTTGTTTGTGACTTTTCAGGTGCTAGATATTTTTGAGACTTTATGTATCTTCATATCGTCCTTATGCTGTGCAATAATTGTTTAGTGGATGCTGGGTTTTGGATTTGTTTCTATTTATTTATTTATTTATTTATTTATTTTTATTTTTTTTTATTTTTTTTTTTTGAGACAGGGTCTTGCTCTGTCACCCAGGCTAGAGTGCAGCGGTGCGATCTTGTCTCACTGCATACAACCTCTGCCTCCTGGGTTCAAGCGAGTCTCCTGCCTCAGCCTCCCAAGTAGCTGGGATTATAGGCGTGTGCCACCATACACAGGTCTCGCCCTGTCACCCAGGCTGGAGTGCAGTGGTGCGATCATGGCTCACTGCAGCCTCAAGTTCCTGGACTCAAGTGATCCTCTTGTCTTAGCTCCCGAATAGCTGGGACTACAGGCTGAGCCACCACGCCTGGCTAATTTTTTTTTTGTTTTTTATAGAAAAGATCTGCTATGTTGCCCAGGCTAGTCTCAAACTCCTGGGCTCAAGTAATCCTCTTGCCATGACCTCCCAAAGTGTTGTTATTACGGGTGTGAGCCACTGCTTCCAGCTCAATGTATTTTAAAATACATTAAACCTAGAAAACCCTACCAGTGCTGTAGGGGAGTCGTGAGGTCCTTCTAGGGCAGGGTCAGCCAGCTGCAGCCCACAGGCCAGATCAGGACTCAGCCTGTTCTCAGTAGAGCCCTGTGGGGATCTGCGATGCCCAGTCATGTGTCTTGTCTGTGAGGTACCAGCAGAGTTAAGCAGTTGTTTTAGACCACACAGCCCATGAAGGCCAAATGCTTTCCTGTCTAGCCCATTATGGAAAGTGTGCCGACCCTTGCTTTAGGGAATCACACGAGTTTGTTTGTTTGTTTTTTTGTTGTTTTTTTTTTTGAGACAGAGTTTCGCTCTGTCGCCCAGGCTAGAGAGTGCAGTGGTGCCATCTCAGCTCACTGTAGCCTCCACCTCCTGCGTTCAAGCGATTCTTGTGCCTCAGCCTTCCAAGTAGCTGGGATTACAGGTGTGCATCCCTGGCTAATTTTTGTGTTTTTAGTAGAGACGGGGTTTCGCCGTGTTGGCCAGGCTGGTCTCAAACTCCTGACCTCAGGTGATCCACCTACCTTGGCCTCCCAAAGTGCTGGGATTACAGGCATGAGCCACTGTGCCTGGCCCACATGGGTATTTTTTAAAACCATGAAATAAAAGAGTTTGAGAATGTATTGCGCTTAGATGAGAGTCAGTGTTTTGTGAAATGTTTCTGGGAGTGGGGGTCGGGCACAGGCGTGAGATGTTTTCCTTGCCCGAACCACAGTCTGAGCAGTTGGAGTGCACTCCTGAGCCCACCCTCCAGGAGGCCCCAGCGTCTAGCTGCCGGCAGGAGAGGCCGGGGCCTGGAGTGCAGTGCCCTCTCTGCCCTTGCAGGAGGAGAGGCTGAAGAAGGAGCTTCGGGTCAAGCTGGAGCTGGCCAAGTTCCTCCAAGACACCATTGAGGAGATGGCCTTGAAGAACAAGGCAGCCAAGGGCAGTGCCACCAAAGACTTCTCTGTGTTTTTCCAGAAGGTGCTGTGATATGTCTGAGTCCCTGTGACCTCACCAGGGAGCCTCCCCTGATTTTCTGTTTCCCCTTCGCTGTGCTCAGCAGAGTGCAGCTCCCCCAGGTGCTGGCTGGCGCTTGAGAGTTTACCCAGGAGGCTCAGTCGGGGGCCAGTGGAGTGTCAGGAGTCTGGCCCCCATGAGCTCCCAGTGAGTTGAGCTGTGGTGGCTGCGCCTCGTCAGCCTTCAGAATTATGGGTGTCTGTGTCTCGTCACCCTGCAGCTGTCCAGGAGCAGTAGAATCTGACTCATGAGGAGCCTGAGACCCTGATGTTGTGAGGTGTGGGTGGCTTGGCTGGGCTCCTCTGCTGGGCACTGCCCTCTGGCTGGAGTCAGTCAAGAAGGTCCCAGGTCCCAGGGGCTGGTCAGAGGCCTGGACTGTGGGAGCAGTGGGGGCTGGAGAGGAGAAGCGGCCCTTGAGGTTTCCTGCGGTCATGTGGCCAGTGAGGTGAGGATGGAGGAGAGGGTAGGTGCCATGGACGAGATCCCTGAGGACTAGATGGGGTTGACGAGGCCAGTATCATTGGCTTGAGGGACTTGTGCCACTTTGGAGTGAGAAGGATGTGTCTGAAGTGCAGGAAGAGCTTAAACCAGGGGCTAGAAACTCTAGCCATGCGTGTGCGTTGTCTGTGGGGTTTTCCCACTGCAGCACAGAGGCGAGTGGTTTCCATGGCTGCAAAGCCAGAAATACTTGCTTTCTGGCCCTTGACAGAAAAGACTACCAGGCCGAGGCCTAACCACAGAGAAGCCTCTCGGGAGGAGGCAACACGGCCATGGGGCTGCTGAGCCCCCCAAGGAGTGGGTGGTGGTTCCAGCAAGATGTTCTAGGGGGAGCCATACTTTGGGAGCCTCACCCAGGACGTTGCGGCTTGCAGAGCAGGAGGAGGGGCCTGTCGCAACCTTTCCTGGGCCGCCCAGCTGCCAAGAAGGATGTGCTTGCAGTCACCTGCATTGGGGTGTGCTGCGTAGGGCGGCCCCCAGGAGCACACCTGAAACAGTGTCTCAGAGCTGGCATCCTGCATGTTCCAATTTGAGTTGGGCACCAAGTCAGGCTCGTCCTCCCTCATCTGTCCCCTCTGCTAGGTACCCTCCTAGCCCAGCTCTTGGCAGAGACTGAGCTGGTGGCTAATCCCTCAGGTGGGAGGAACTGCAGAGGGTCACCCAAAGGGCCCTGAGTGATCTGCGCTAAGGGACTCTAGCTCTCCCTAAAGAGCCAGATGGCCACCCCTCCCCCAAGGCTCAGGCAGTCATCTGTAGGAGATGTAGGTGCACACAGGTGCACCTCTTCCTGCCCCAGAGCAGCAGGGTCCCAGCCACTTCTGTGGCAGAGAGAAGATCACAGGACCTGCATGCAGCAGCCTGTGGGCCCGGGCCTCTCCCCCAGCAGACAGCAGCCTCAGCTTTGCTGGCTCAGGCAGGAGAAGTCCACAGGCCAGACACCGCCTCTCCCCAGGCTAGCCCAGCACTGGAGTCAGAAGTCAGTGGTTTGAGGCCGAGCTGGGCAGATGACTTGAGTTCGGGTATTTGAGACCAGCCTGGCCAACATGGTGAAACCCCATCTCTACTAAAATACAAAAATTAGCTGGGCGTGGTGGCGCAGCCTGTAATCCCAGCTACTTGGGAGGCTAAGGCAGGAGAATCCCTTGAACCCAGGAGGTGGAGGTTGCAGTGAACCGAGATTACACCACTGCATTCCAGCCTGGGTGACAGAGTGAGACCCTGTCTCAAACAAAAACAACAACAAAAAAGAAGTCGTCAGTGGTTTGAGTCCCTGAGGATGAGAGGCAGCACCCTTTGGGAATGTGGTTGGTCGTGGGAGGGAGCTGGGTGGGCGCGTGTCCCGGGGATGACCCTTGTGACCACTTCCGCAGATCCGGGAGACAGGGGAGAGGCCCAGCAATGAGGAAATCATGCGTTTTTCCAAATTATTTGAGGACGAGCTGACCCTGGACAACCTGACACGGCCGCAGCTGGTGGCCCTGTGCAAGCTGCTGGAGCTACAGTCCATCGGCACCAACAACTT
Organism: Hylobates moloch; assembly: GCF_009828535.3. Classification (NCBI taxonomy): domain Eukaryota; kingdom Metazoa; phylum Chordata; class Mammalia; order Primates; family Hylobatidae; genus Hylobates; species Hylobates moloch. The sequence goes on from NW_026652292.1 coordinate 82,402,653, forward strand.
CCTGCGCTTCCAGCTTACCATGCGGCTGCGCTCCATAAAGGCAGATGACAAGGTGAGCTGGGCCATACTCGCGCCACAGCTATGCTGTTTTACCTTTTTTTTTTTTTCCTGATGACAAAAGCAGCATGTCCTCATTGTAGAAACTCTAGAAGATGCTGAAGGATCGAAAATAAGCTCACTAGGAGTCTTGCCACTCACAGATTGCAGATCCTTTGAAGATGGATGTCTTTTCTCTGGCAGCTTCTCGGATGATCTCTCTGTTTGGATTTCGTCAGATTTATAATAACTTGCTTAGGTGTGTCTGTCTTTGTGTTCATCCTGCTTATTGATGACAGTGCCTCTGTGCCTCTCTCCTCCCATCGAGGGCCTCATCGAGGGTCCACTTGCCCCTTTGCCCTGTCCTGTCCATTGCACGTGCTTGCCTGTGTGTTTCATGCCCTTTTGTGCTTTCAGGGCGCTACCCTCCTTCTAGGTCTGATTACTCCTTTTTTCGGATGGTTTCGACTCTGACCTGATCCCCCCCCCGGCCTCCAAATGGTGGGATTACAACTGACCACCCCCCGGCCACCTTTTTGAGTTTCGATCTTGTTGCCCAGGTTGGAGTGCAGTGGCAAGATCTCGACTCACTGCAACCTCCGCCTTCTGGGTTCAAGTGATTCTCCTGCCTCAGCCTCCAGAGTAGCTGGGATTATAGGCGCACACCACCACACCCGGCTATTTTTTGTATTTTTTAGTAGAGACAGGGCTTCACCACATTGGCCAGGCTGGACTCGAACTCTGGACCTCAAGTGATCCGCCCGCCTCAGCCTCCCAAAGTGCTGGGATTACAGGCGTGAGCCACTGCGCCCGGCTGGTTACTCTTTTATTCCTACTAGGAGCTCTTAATTTAAGATTTCAGTTCTCAGGTAAAACTGTTCGTCTTGTCATTTGTCTTTTTGAATGCACTAACCCTAGTTCACATTGATTACTCTAATAACTGGGTGGTCCGTAGGCCTTTTTCTTTTGCTTTCCCTTCTGATTTTGTTTGTAGTGTTTAGTTTTTCCTGAATGCAGGCATTGTCTGTGGAAGATAAAGAGGTTCAGGGCAGTGTTGAACTCTTCCAGGAGGAGCCTGCCTGCATCTCTGGTGAGCAGGTTGAGGGCCAGTCATTTCCACGAATCAAGGCAAGGCCATGTGGGGAGCCTGTATCCCGCCCTCGCCTGGACACAGCAGGCACCCCAGCCCTGGTGGTGATGGTATCAGAGAAGGCTGAGGGGCCAGCCCCTGTGGTGTCAGTGGAGACCAGGTGGGGGCTTGAGCTTTCCTCTCATCTGGCAGTGTATCCGCCACACTCCCCCACCGCTGGGGTGGCCTTGGGGGCCCAGTGGAGAGTTAGGACTTTAACCACTGCCCAGCAGGAACAAGGCCACGTCTACCATGGTGCCAGTGGGAGCCAGGTGGGAGACAGTACTGAGATGCTTCTGCCCTCCTGCTGGGAGAGACACCTGTGAGAGCCAGAGCTCCCACCCACCCGCTCCCAGCAGTAGCAAGCAGCACCGCTGTCCCGCAGATGTCTGTGGAGGCTGGATGGGGAGCCTGCACTTCTTACAAGGCAGCGCTCCCACCACTTCTAAAATATGCCTGGGATTTAGCTTATGGATGTGAGTGAGTGACAACATGGAGAGGTCAGTGCCATTGAGAGAAATGTGTTACCCACAGCTCCCCTGTCACTCGGCCCCACAGAGCCTCCACACCCATGGGGAGCAGTAAGCTGGGGCAGACGATGCCTGCCTTCCTTGTGTGCAGCAGGTGGAGACATGTCTGACTGGGCAAGGAAGGGAAACACAGACGTTAGGGTTTGTGGTTGGTCCATGAAAGCTGGACCATAGGGAGCTGGAAACAGCTTTGGCCTTGTTAGCTGGCTCATGGGGTTGGTAGATGCCAGATCATCAATTGCAAACTCTGTGCAAATTAGAATACCCACCGCCCATGCCACCACGTACCAGAGGAGGTCAGCTGCGACACACTGGAAGTCAGATCTAGATTCAAGAAGCAGGAAGGTATCAGTGAATGAGAAAAAGCAACGCCTGGTACTAACCCTGAGATGACAGTTAGAGACCCCGCACCTGGGCCTCAAACAACCACCAGCGCAGAGCTACAAAAGCCACAACAGAGTAGAACACATGAAAAATAGATCTGGGCAAGGAAAGAGAAGAAATATGTTATTAAATAGTAATAATATTAAAAGATATTAGGAGAAGATGTTAAGGCCAGGCACAGTGGCTCACATCTATAATCCCAGCACTCTGGGAGGCCAAGGTGGGAGGATTGCTTGAGCCCGGTAGTTTGAGACCTTCCTGGGCAACATAGTGAGACCCCCACCTCTACAAAAAATTTTAAAAATTAGCTGGGCTTTGTGACTTGCGCCTGTAGCTCCAGCTACTCAGGAGGCTGAGGCAGAAGGATCGCTTGAGCTTGGGAGATTGAGCTTGCAGTGAGTCGTGATTGTGTCACTGCACTCCAGCCTAGGCAACAGAGGGAGACTCAGTCTCAAAAAAATTTAAAAAAGAAGAACCTGGCCGGGCACGGTGGCTCAAGCCTGTAATCCTAGCACTTTGGGAGGCCGAGGCGGGTGGATCATGAGGTCAGGAGATCGAGACTATCCTGGCTAACACGGTGAAACCTCGTCTCTACTAAATATACAAAAATATATATTTTTTGTTGTGGCGGGCGCCTGTAATCCCAGATACTTTGGAGGCTGAGGCGAATGGCGTGAACCCAGGGGCGGAGCTTGCAGTGAGCGGAGATCCCGCCATTGCACTCCAGCCTGGGGGACAGAGCGAGACTCCATCTCAAAAAAAAAAAAAAGAACCAAATGAAAAATTACAACTGAAAAATACAATATCCAAAGTCAAAACCTGGGTGGGCTCAACAGCAGAATGGATACGATAAAAGACAGAACCAGTGAACTTTAAGATAACACGATAGAAATTACCCGTTTGAACAACAGAGAGACAATAGTGGAAAACATTGAACAGAGCCCCACAGCCTGTGCTGTAACAAGTGTCGACCCTCTGTGTTATCTGTTGTTCAGGGAAGAAAGGATAGAGCAGGGCTGAAAAAGTACCTCAAGAAATAATGGCTGGCTGAAAACTTCCCAGGCTCAGTTAAAGATGTAAATCTGCCAATTTCAGAAGCTGAGTGAACCCTGAGTAGGATAAATCCAAATAAATTAACAGCAAGTCACATCAGAGTCAAACTAATGAACGCTGAAGACAAAGGGTTTTTAAGGCAGTGAGAGAAAGGCATCGTGTGTGTGTGTGTGTTGTTGTTGTTGTTGTTGTTTCATTTATGAATGCCAGGTCTTTTTTTGGGTTTTGGGGGAGATGGTCTCTTATTCTGTTGCCCAGGCTGGAGTGCAGTCCAGTGGCACAATCTCAACTCACTGTAGCCTTGACCTCCCGAACCCAAGCCATCCTCCCACCTCAGCCCCCCGAGTGGCTAGGACCACAGGCGTGTGCCACCACACCGGCTAGTTTTGTTTATTTTTCTTGTAGAGATGAGGTCTTACTATTAGGCTGCCCAAGCTAGTCTGGAACTCCTGGGCTCAAATGATTCTCCCACCTTGGCCTCCCAAAACGTTGGGATTGCAGGCGTGAGCCACTGTTCCTGGTCAAGAACAGCATCTTTACCATTAGGGGAAAATTTGAATGACAATGGATTTCTCATCAGGAACTGTGGAGACCAGAGGAAGTGGAGCATTATTTTTCAAGTGTTAAAAGAACTGTCAACCCGGGATCTAGAACCAGCAAAAATATAGCAGTGATGGGGAGCCAAGGCAGTATCAGAGGGAAGGAAGCTAAGACTGTCACCAGCAGACCTCCCTTAAAGGAAGGGCCGAGGGAAGCTCCTCGACCAGAAAGGAAACAGTAAGAGAAAGTACCTCAGCGCAGCAGGAAGAGTTCCCAGCAACCAGAGCAAGGGTCGGCATGGCGGGCTGCGCTCTCCCTGCGCCTTCTGCAGCAAGCGGGGCTGAGGGACGTGCTCCGTGGTGTGGGTGGAGGCGACGGCTGAGACTCAGAACAGATGGAGGGGAAGCTTCAGCACTTGCCTTTGTGGGTGGAGCACCGACTCCACTGCGCTACAGTGAGCTGCGTCCATGGATTGTGTACCATGATCCCCAGAGCAACACTGAAAATGCTGCACAGAGACTCCAGACCACCAGAGCCAAATGAAACGGAGGCCAGCCAGCCCACAGGAGGACAGGGAGAAGAAAGCAGACAGAAAGCAACTTCATTCCTGATCAACTGGCAGAGCCCAGCTCAGTGCACGAAGGGTTCGGCTAAGGAGGGCACACATGCCGCAGAATGCTGCGTGGCAGTGAGAGGCCTAACCCGGCACACCCATAGCACCCCCAGTGGGTCCTCAGGGAACCCCAGAGGTGACGTCCTGCACGATCCTGTTCAGAGAGCACTCCAGGTGACAGCTGCAGACATGGAGATAAGCACGTCTGTGAACGGGCAGCACCGGGAGCTGGGGAAGGTGGCCTCTGTCTTGACTGGGTGGGTGGTGTGTGCTAATTGCAGTGCTGCTGGTGAGACATTACGCTAGGGGAGGCATCTGATGCATGGGAGCTTTGTTACTTGTTAAAACTGGATGTGCGTCCACAGTTATGTCAAGTTTGGTTTTAGAAGTGGAAGTGGTGGTACTGCCTACCCCACAGGGTGGTTGTGATGTGGAGTAAACTCTGAAATGGTGGGCCCTGCTGCAGAGTCCTGGTGTGGGAGCCCTGTTGCCGGCATCTGCCTAGCAGTAGCTGTCATTACTTCTCCGTGTCTCTCTTCACCTGTTGCTCCCTGTATGCCTTGGTGTCCTCTATCTCTGGAACTCCTGTTTGCTTTTCCAGTTGGGGTCACAGTGACCTCGGGCTGAGCAGAAGAGAGGGGCCCTTTGGGTATGAGGTCAAGATATATCTTCGGAGTATCTGGTTCCCTCGCCTTCCGTCCCCTCCTTTTCCATCCTGGGTACACTTTGGCAGATGGTGGACTGGGGGATCAGGAGAAACAGCAGGTGGCAGGAGTGGCCAGGGTGGGGCTGGTTCTGCCGTCAGGACAGAGGGTTGGAGGTGAACTTCTTTGTCTCAGGGGGTTGGTCGTGGCCGTTCAGCACTTCCCAAGATCCTGACCCTCCGTCACTGGCTTCCAGTCACTTCAAACCTAGAACTGGGCTTTGGTGGCAGTGGTTTGATTCTTGCTTGGCAAAATCTGTTAGCCACTTGCTCTGGAGGGTGTTCACATAGACACAGTGACCCACCAGCAACTGGATGATAATTCACTCCCTTGTTTCCTAGCTGATTGCTGAGGAAGGGGTGGACAGCCTGAATGTCAAGGAGCTGCAGGCAGCGTGTCGGGCACGAGGCATGCGCGCCCTGGGCGTCACGGAAGACCGCCTGAGGGGTCAGCTGAAGCAGGTGCGTGAATATTCGCCTTGTGCCAGGCCAGCATTTGCTCAAAGGAAACATCAGCCTTGAAAGGCCACTTGGAGGCTCTTCTCAAACTCTGGGCCGGCCTGGCGAGGCGACACTGTGACCTCTCTGGGGACGGCTAGGATGTTTGGGCTGTTTCTCGCCCTTCTGCTCTTACCACATTCACACCCCTGAATTCTCACCTTTCATTGCCTTTTGAATATTGCTCTGATTTTTCTTCTTTGCTTTTAGTTGATTTTAAAGACCTTAATAACTTACTATTTTGGTTATCTGTAGTCAGATGAGGACTGGAGTTCACCTCTGAGATGTTGGACGTGTTCACATTTTGACTCTTTCTGAACTGGGGCCATGGAAGGTTTGGGTGGCATGGCGAGGTCTGACTTTGGAGCCACCCCTTCTCTTGGCCACGCCCTGATCTGGTGCCTGGTTCCCAATGCCATCAAATTGAGTGGCTTGTAGGTCGGAAAGTGACAGCCCCGGCCACTCACTCTTAACATGGAAAGGTTAAGGGGTGCAGGGCTCCAGCCAGTTTCTCTCGGTGCCCTGGCACTGGCATGCCCTTGTTGGCAGTCATCTCCTGCCGAGTTTTTCTCACAACCTGCAAGTGTAGATGAAGGTGTGTGTACACACTTTCCCTCTCGACACAGACAGTATTTATGGCGTGATCCTGTGGCACCCCCTGCCTTCCACAGCTGTGTCTTCCATCGGATTCCCCAGCAGAGCCTTCTCTGTGTCTGGCATGGGTGCTGACCTCCCTAGCACTCTGTCCAGCCTTCTGGAGCTCCGTGGGGACATGGGCCACACACACAGGGGTGTCTGAGCAGGGGGGGCAGGTGCTGTCCCTGCCCAGGCCCCTCGGCCCCCAGGGGAGTGTGGCACATTGGGGGCCCGAGTGTCGTGTTCACATTTTCCTTCTCTACCCACTTCTCCTCACCGTTGCCTTTCTTCTCTTAGGGTTTGTTCTCATATTTTGCCCCGTGTTCAGTTTGTCTCCAAACATTGTCACGGTCTTTCTTGCCCATTTGGAGATTGTCTTGGTGTCACTCAAGCAGCCAGCCCCAGAACCTGGCCTGTGCAGAGCCTGCAAGGGCCCAGGTGCTGACGGGCCTCAGTGACACTGCCTCTGCGGGCCCATTATATGTTGACCTGGGCTGGTCTTGTTTCTTTGTTTGAGACAGAGTCTTGCTCTGTCACACAGGCTGGAGTGCAGTGGCGTGATTTTGGCTCGAAACAACCTCCGCCACCCTGGTTCAAGCAATTCTTGTGCCTCAGCCACCCAAGTAGCTGGGACTACAGGTGCTCACCACTATGCCTGGCTAATTTTTGTATTTTTAGTAGAGATGGGATTCGTCATGTTGGCCAGGCTGGTCTTGAACTTCTGACTTCAGGTGATCCTCCTGCCTCGGCCTCCCAAAATGCTGGGATTACAGGTGTGAGCTACCGTGCCCGGCCCCTGGGGTGCTTTTAAGTGAAGAGTTGGTGCCCTGTTCTGAGGCCCTTGGGGTCCTTGCTGTGGGGGTTGCTGAGCCCCGAGCCTCTCTGGTGTTTTGTTTACTAAGGCCGTCGTCGGGTCACACAGCAGAGCAACAAACAGACCTTGTAGAACTTGAGACACCATCTTCTCTGAGAGCTATTCTGGTGATGAGATGGGTGGACCTGCTGTGGTGCCAGCAGGGTTGGGGGGCTGCCCATCTGCTGAATCTGGCCTTGGTTGCAGTGGCTGGACCTGCACCTGCATCAGGAGATCCCCACATCGCTGCTCATCCTGTCCCGGGCCATGTACCTCCCGGACACCCTCTCTCCAGCCGACCAGCTCAAGTCCACACTGCAGACCCTCCCAGACATTGTTGTACGTGCTGTCGGAGACCCCTTTTACCTCATCTCTTCATAGGTGGCCCCGCTTTTCTGGGGTGGGGGGAGGTGTGCAAGCGCACTCATTCCTCAACCATGGGCGAGGAGCCCCCCATCCACCCAGCCTCCCTCCCACCCCCTCGCTAGTGCCCCCACCCAGCCACCTGTCCTCTTCCTTCCATCCCTCCTCACTAGCCCCTTGCCTGCCATCCCCCGTGTGGCACAGTTGCCAGTGGTCCCAACCTGGCCACGTGTTGGCTGCTGTGGATCTGGGCCGCGGCCCTTGGAGCTATGCCAGCAGCGCCTGTGCTCCTTCCCACACATCAGGAGTCATCAGGCGAGCGCAGAGGGCGGCCCAGGGGCCTCCCAGCAATTGCGGGCAGCACCTTGGCAGTGCCTTCTGTCCTGTGTGTGTGTGAAGCCCAGGTGGTGACAGGGGCAGGGGACACAGGACACAGGACAGAGGTGAGGGGCAGCAAGGGCCTCTGGCGGCTTCTGGGCTCACCCACAGGTGTACCCTCTTCTGAAGGCAAAGGAAGCGCAGGTGAAAGCGGCCGAGGTGGAGGGTGAGCAGGTGGACAACAAGGCCAAGCTGGAGGCCACGCTGCAGGAGGAGGCGGCCATCCAGCAGGAGCACCGTGAGAAGGAGCTGCAGAAGCGCTCGGAGGCGGCGGTAAGCGGTGGCCCTGCTCCGTGGGGCATGGGGCTGTCCTGACCCAGCCTCCCTAGAAACCCCCACAAGCCCACAGTCTTGGCCTCCTGCGTGCTTGGCCCTGCAGCTCTGTCCTGCATTTTTATTTCCTCCTGGAGTGGTCAGGGAGGCCGGGTGCCCGGGTGTGAGGGCTGCAACTCTGACATGGGGACTCCCTGATGGCCACAGTGGTGCTCATGGGAGATATACCTTAGCCGTCGCAGAGGGGCGAGCTTAGCATATGGCAGTGCCCACCCTCTCCTCAGGGACTTGCTGTGAGGGGTGCTGGCAGAGGAGCCTCAGGCTCCCCCAGCCTCTGGGCTCCTCTTCAACGCGGGCCCTGTGGTCCTCTTGAGTCACATGCATGGTGCCCACCCACAGGCTCAGCCTCCTGCTCTGCAAGTGACAGGGCAGCTTGGTGGAGTCTTGGGGAGACCAGAGATGGATGAGGTGCTCTAGCCTGTTCCAGAGAGGGCCCCAGGTGACCTGGCAGCTGCATGGAGCCTTCCTAGGGACCTTCTGTGGCAGGTGTGCTGCCCGCTTTCACCTGCAGGCCTGGTCCCAGTGTGGCCTCTGCCATCTGTTCTGAGCATTGGGGAGCGGGAAGACTGCTTCTGTGTGATGGCAGGTGCCGGGCCGGTGTCGCCTTGCCTTTCAGAAGGATGTTGAGCCCGAACGTGTGGTAGCTGCTCCCCAAAGGCCAGGGACCGAGCCACAGCCAGAAATGCCTGATACAGTCCTGCAGTCAGAGACCTTGAAGGACACTGCCCCTGTGCTGGAGGGCTTGAAGGTAATGAGGCAGGTTCTGGGGCCCTGGAGACTGAGGAGGGCATGGCCTGGCTTTGTGGACAGTTGTGGGGCAGGGATGGGGACAGGTTAGCTGGGGCATCTATAGCCCTCAGTGAGAGGAGATGGTGCAAGGGGTTGAGGACAAGGCCACTGGGCCCCTAGGAGGCTTGGTGGTTAGGAAGAGAGTGAGTCCGGCCGGGCTCCGCACCGTGCCTGGGTGCACAGCAGCTGAGGCTGCTGTGAACTTAGCACCCTGGCCCGCAGTGTGGCAGGTAGAGATGCCAGTCGGCAGGTTTCAGGGCCCTTTTTCAGCCTGCCCAGACAGTGAAGGGGTGTGGAAGCCAATGTGGCCCCTCAAGGTGGAGCCTCCTCCACAGCCCAACCTGCTGTCACCTCCTGTGGGGTGATCTGGGCTTGGGGCATCTTCAGACTCCCCATGCGAGCCTGTGAGGTGCAGCCTCCAGGCGCCTGTGCTGCCTACATGGGACGCCTCCTGGTGCCTTCCATCTCGAACTCGCGGGCTGAAGTGCAGTGGCGCCATCTCGGCTCACTGCAGTCTCAGCCTCCCAGGTTCAAGCAGCTCTTCTGCCTCAGCCTCCCAAGTAGCTGGGAGTACAGGCGTGCACCACCAGACCCAGCAAATATTTGTATTTGTAGTAGAGAGGGGGTTTCACTACTCTCTTGGCCAGACTGCTCTCAAACCCCTGACCTCAAGTGATCTTCCCGCCTCAGCCTCCCAAAGTGCTAGGATTACAGGTATGAGCCACCACACCCAGCCATAAAAAAAAAAATTTTGGCCAGGCGCAGTGGCTCACGCCTGTAATCCCAGCACTTTGGGAGGCTGAGGTGGGCGGATCACAGGGTCAGGAGATCGAGACCATCCTGGCTAACATGGTGAAACCCCATCTCTACTAAAAATACAAAAAATTAGCCAGACATGGTGGCATGCACCTGTAGTCCCAGCTACTCAGGAGGCTGAGACAGGAGAATGACGTGAACCTGGGAGGCGGAGCTTGCAGTGGGCGACAGAGTGAGACTCTGTCTCAAGAAAAAAAAAAAAAAATTAACAAACTTTTTAGCAAATCAAATAGAACTATTCTGTAAAAAGAATCATGATCACATGGGATTTGTGCAAAAAATACAAATTGGCTTGAATTTTTTTTTTCTTTTGAGATGGGATCTCACTCTGTTGCCCAGTCTGCAGTGCAGAGACGTGACCTTGGCTCACTGAAGACTTGACCTCCCAGGCTCAAGTGATTCTCCTGCTTCAGCCTCCCGAGTAGCTGGGATTATAGGTGCCCACCACCAAACCCGGCTAAGTTTTGTGTTTTTAGTAGAGATGGGGTTTCACCATGTTGACCAGGCTGGTCTCAAACTCCTGACCTCAAGCGATCCTCCCACCTTGGCCTCCCAAAGTGCTGGGTTTACAGGCTTGAGCCACTGCGCCTGACCAAAATTTTTAAAATGTAATTTCCATATTAACAGACTAAATTAGAGAAGCCGGGAATGTTTATCTCGGTAGCTGCAGAAAGAGCCTGTGGCAGAACCCAGTATCCGTTCCTGATACGCAGATGTCCTGCACACGCAGGCAGCTTTCTCAGCCCAATCAAAAGCATCTGCAGAAACACCTCCAGCTGCCGTCACCCTCAGTGGTGAGACGCTGATGAGGTTGTCTGTCCTCACTCTGAGCTCAGCATCAGCCTGGGGGTTTCAGTCAGGGCAGTTGGATACAGAAAACAAAACCATATAGATCAGAAAGGAAAAAGGAAAACTCTTTATTCACAAATGGTATGAACAATCAATTGTGCTTCACTATGGTAATGAGTAGTCAGAGAAGGTTTGAACAGTATGGCACCCCCCGAAATGAACTACTTAGGGATAAATTTGGAAAAAGATATGCAAGCGCTGTTCACGGAGTACTGTAAAATGTTGCTGAGGGAAAGAAAAACCAAACAGAGGGGCTGGGCACGGGGCCCACACCTGTGATATCAGCACTGTGGGAGGCCGAGGTGGGAGGATCGTCTGAGTCCAGGAGTTTGAGACCAGCCTGGGCAACATAGTGAGACGCCGTCTTTACAAAAAATAAAAAGTTGGCCAGATATGTCAGTGTGTGCCTGTAGTGCCAGCTCCTGGGGAGGCTGAGGCAGGAGATTGCTTGAGCTTGGGAGATCAAGCCTGCAGCAAGCCATGATTGCACCACTGCACTCTAGCCTGGGCGACAGAGTGAGACCCTGTCTCAAAAAGCAAGACAAGAAACACACGACCACAGGGGCAAATCCCAAAATAAGTGAGTGAGAGAAGTCAGACAAAAAAAGAGCGCGCGCTGGATGATCCGTCTGTCTAAGATGCTAGAAAGTGCACCCGAGTCTGCAGTGGCAGGAGGTGGACCTGAGGTTGCCTGGGGGTCGGTGGCGGGACCCAGTAGGGACACAAAGGTGCATTTGGAGGTGACTCTGACTGTAGTGAAGGTTTCACAGTACACGTGTCAATTCATAGATGACACGCTTTAAACAAATGCAGTTTGGCATATGAGGGCAGACAGTGACCGCATGCCTGCAGCCAGCATAGCAGTGAACCTGAACCCCGCTGGTCTCTTGTTACCAATGAGTGTCCAGTGAGACTCTTGCCCTGGGCTGCCCGTATAATAGGAGCAGAGCAGCTGGTCACTTGGGAACAGGCCAGTTCTTTCCCTTGGCTCAGGCTTTGTTGTTTGCCCATTTTTGTCCCAGGAGGAAGAGATCACTAAGGAGGAAATCGACATCCTCAGTGATGCCTGCTCTAAGCTGCAGGAACAGAAGAAGTCACTCACCAAGGAGAAGGAGGAGCTGGAGCTGCTGAAGGAGGACGTGCAGGACTACAGCGAGGTGGGTGGGGTTTGCTCCCTGGACTCTGAGACTGCAAGACAAGTAAAATCGCGGTACTGGCCCCAGAAGTATATTACATAATACTTCCGTCAGATACTTGATAAGAGTATTTGGAGAGGAAAGCAAATTATAAATAAACCTTATTCAGTAACCTTTCCACAGCCATTCTGGCTGGACCAATCCTCTATAGTGTGACTGTGTGCCATTCTGGCCACAGATGTGTGTGCACCTTTTTTTTTTTTTTTTTTTGAGAGAAGGTCTTGCTCTGTTGCCCAGGCCGGAGTATGGTGGCACAATTTCAGCTCACTGCAACCTCTACCTCCTGGGTTCAAGCAATTCTTGTGCCTCAGCCTCCCGAGTGGATGAGAATATAAACATGTGCCACCACGCCTGGATAATTTTTTGTATTTTTAGTAGAGACAGGGTTTCACCATGTTGACCAGGCTGATCTTGAACTCCTGACCTCATGATCCACCCACCTCGGCCTCCCAAAGTGCTGGGATTACAGACATGAGCCACTGTGCCCAGCCCCTAATACAATTTTTTAAAAACTGTGATAACTGATTTTTCAATTGGCAAAAATAATTTGCCATTTCTAGATTGACAGCCCTCATGTCATGTGGGTTCTCCACTGGATGTGAGGTGCTTATCACCAGCTCAGCCTGTTCCTTCCCTCCCCTCCCCTCGCCTCCCCCATTCTTCCTCATGATGTTTACTCATGGGAAAAATAACCTTGGAATTTAGAAAGACACTTAAGGCTGGGCACTGGCGGCTCAGGCCTGTAATCCCAGCACTTTGGGAGGTCAAGGCAGGAGGATCACTTGAGCTCAGGAGTTTGAGACCAGCCTGGGCAACATGGTGAAACCCCATTTCTGCAAAAAATACAAAAATCAGCCAGGCATGATGGTGTGTGGCTGTACTACCAGCTACTCTGGAGACTGAGGCAGGAGGATCGCTTGGGAGTGGAAGGCTGGGAGTTGGAGGCTGCAGTGAGCTGAGATCATGCCACTTTACTCCAGCCTGGGCGACAGAGCAAGACCCTATCTCAAAAAACAAAGACACTTAATTTCCTTGATTAATTAGTTCACTTAATTTTTCTTTAACAAATGTGAAGGAAATTGAGATTGAGAGTAGATTCTATGTCTTTTGCTTGCAAGGCAGTGTACAAAAATAAGAAATTGGTATGATAGAAACACAATTTTATGACTTTCTCTGGTTTGAATTAATGGGTGTAATTACAAGTTAATTTATTACCTTTTTTTTTTTTTCGAGATAAGGTAAGGTTTTGCTCTGTCACCCAGGCTGGAGTGCAGTGGTGTGATCTTGGCTCACTGCAGCCTCGACCTCCTGGGCTCAAGCAATCCTCCTGTCTCAGACTCCTGGGTAGCTGGCACTACAGGTGTGCACCACCACGCCTGGCTAATTTTTTGTTCTAATTTTAGTAGAGATAAAGTCTCACTATGTTGCCTGCTCTGGTTTCAAACTCCTGTCCTCAAGTGATCCTCCTGCCTTGGCCTCCCAAAGTGCTAGGATTACAGGCATGAGTCACCGTGCCAACCAGATTCTTTTTTTTTGAGATAGAGTCTCGCTCCGTTGCCCAGGCTGGAGTGCATTGGCATGGTCTTGGCTCACTGCAGCCTCTGCCTCCTGGGTTCAAGCGATTCTCCTGCCTCAGCCTCCCAAGTAACTGGGATTACAGGTGCCCGCCACTATGCCCAGCTAATTTTTGTATTTTTAGTAGAGGCGGGGTTTCACCACATTGGCCAGGCTGGTCTCGAACTCCTAACCTCAGGTGATCCGCCCGCCTTGGCCTCGCAAAGTACTGGGATTACAGGTATAAGCCACTACACCCGGCCCCCTTTTTCTTTTAAGACAAACTTTTTACAACCAAAATAATTTTATTAGGACTTGCAGGAGATCAAGAAGGAACTTTCAAAGACTGGTGAAGAAAAATACGTGGAAGAATCTAAAGCCAGCAAGAGATTGACAAAAAGGGTGCAGCAGATGATCGGACAGATCGACGGCTTGATCTCGCAGCTGGAGATGGACCAGCAGGCTGGCAAGCTGGCCCCGGCCAACGGCATGCCCACGGGGTGAGTAGGGTGGCGGGCGCGGGAGAGGGATCAGAGACTCACACAGGGAGGCTGGTCTCTTTGCTGGATCTGAGCTGGGCCCTTCTGGCTCCAAAGGGCACGTCGTAGCCTCTGCCTGGCTGCCTCTCCACCTTTGACCAGCAGTCCCAGCCAGGAACCCTCTGACATGTCAGTCTCTGCCTCTCCGAGAGCAGTTCGTCCCTTCCTGGCCCCTCTTCCTCTTCCCACAGCCCTCTCCCCTCCCACTCCAACCTCCGCCTCTCTTGGCTTCTGTTTCCTCTAATTACCAGGCTCTCTTTTGCCTCTCCCTCTTCCTGACCCCACCCACACTCAGTAATGACACCAGCTCAGGCAGTCGGCCTTCTCTGTGCCCAACATGTCCCAGATTCCTGCAGCAGTGGCTGAGGGAGCTGCCGTTTTGTGAGTCCCTTCTGGGTGAATGAAACAGCTGTTGGGTGACAGCTGGTGTCCTGCAGGCTCCAAATCTCCACCCCCACACCCACAGTGTTGTAGGCGGGCTGCCCGTGGCAGCCTGCTCATGCCCTCGTCCCTGCTCTTGGAGGCCCTCATCTGCCCAGGGCACCGCAGCCCCCGTGGTCATGAAAGTATTGCTAAGTGGCCATAGGCCTGAGGACAACCGCCCAGCAGCCATGGCCCCAGAGGGGCAGACATGCCCGTGGAAACCCTGGACCCGGTGGTGTTTCTGTGTTTGTGTCCACGCTGGCCCTGGGAGCTCTTGGCAGTGTATGCAGGATGGGATAATGCCTTGGGGGTCCATGCTGGAAGTTGCCTGGCTCACGCGGAGCCGCCTGTGTCAGTGCTGACCACTTGCAGCCACAGGTGTGGGCGGTGAGGCCCCGTGTAGCAGGATGCCTGCCCGTGGCCACATGCAGGCTGTGCTCCCACAGGGAGAACGTCATCAGTGTCGCCGAGCTCATCAACGCCATGAAGCAAGTCAAGCACATTCCCGAAAGCAAGCTCACCAGCCTGGCCGCAGCACTGGATGAAAACAAGGATGGCAAGGTCAACATCGACGACCTCGTCAAGGTGGGCCTCGCTGGGGACCGCGCAGGCCATCCACCACCTGCTCTGGGGTGGGGTGGGGCAGGGAGACTGTGCATTGCATGCCCGGCACCCTCGTGGGCAGCTACCCCCTCCTGTCAGGGGTTTGGGTCTGTCACTGCGACTGTTCCTTTAAGCCGCCGCTCTCATTTGAAACATCAGAAGTGAGAAATTATTGAAGTTACAACTCAAGTGTTGAGATAACAAATGCACCTAGTGGCCACGTGTCTCACTGGACCCTGCCCCCAGCTGGTGGCACTGGGGAGCCGGGGGGGGGGGCGGCAAATACCTCTCAGGGGCCCCCGAGGCTGAGAGGCGACTGCACAGGGAGCTGGGGGGCGGCTCACACCTGCCGGGGTCCCCCAAGGCTGAGAGGCAACTGCATAGGGGAGCAGGGGGGGCAGCTTGGGCACCCCCCCCAAGGCTGAGAGGCGACTGCTGGGCTGAGCTCCCAAGTGCAGCCACTCAGGTTCCAGGGTAGCCCAGGATATTCTGGCCCAGGATCCAGTCTCTGGAGGGAAGGCAGGGCTCTAGCCTGGGTGCGCACACACCAATTTTCCCAATCACTGACGTCTCTGAGGGGAAGCTGCCTCGTGGCTCCCGGTGCATGCGTCAGGTTAGTGATTTTCCAGACGTCTAACAGAAGTGTTGGCTGGTTTCTTGCAGTTCAGTTTGGAAGCAAGGATCAGGTATCTACAGCACAGCTGCCCTTCCCTTCCCTGCTAGTCTGGGTGGCAGAGTGGGGACAAGGTCCCTGCATGTCACCCCACTCTGCCCTGGGAAGCCATGGCCCAGGTTCCCGGCCAGAGCAGGAACTTGACCCTGGCAGCCCCATTGTGCTGTCTGCCACCTGCCAAGGCAGCCCCCTGGCTCCTTTGTCCTCTCACTCTCTGAGCCCCTTCCCCAGGGCCTGTGGCACCCCTTGGAGGAATTGGTGCTCTGAAGACCCTGGGGCCCTCAGGCAGTGATTGCGTGCATGCTGCTGCCACCCCAGCTGGGGCGGCTGATGGCACTGGCCCCGCCTCCGCCTCCGCCTCACTGTGCTGTAGGGCGCAGCCACCCAAGCCTCTCCCTTTCCCATGTGTGTAGGTGATTGAGCTGGTGGACAAAGAAGATGTTCACATCTCCACCAGCCAGGTGGCCGAGATTGTAGCAACACTGGAAAAAGAGGAAAAGGTGGAGGAGAAGGAGAAGGCCAAAGAGAAGGCGGAGAAGGAGGTCGCAGAGGTGAAGAGCTAGAACCACCGGCCTGGGCACCTGTCCTCCTGCTGTGCCACCACCCTGGCAAGGGCCATGAGGGCGATTGCTTTGTGGTGATTCTTAGTGGCTCATCTAATATTTTGGCTGGAATAAATCAGAGACTTCTATAATCAAGTAAATTTTAATTTCCATCATTCCACGGAGATTCAACCTGTCTGGAATCCCGGAACCCCTCCACAGAATCGTGTCTGGATCCACACTGTGGTGTGGCTGCCACGGCCTCCTGGCTCCAGAGGCAGCTGGGCCGGGCCAAGGCAGGAAGCGCCCCCCCTACCCCCCCACGTGTGGCCTCGAGTCTCAGCGTCTGACTGTGCTGCCCTGTCCCCAGGGAAGAGAATAAGGACCACGTAGACTCTGCCCACATGGAGCTGGCTGCTGTGCCCACCCTCAGGGGCGTCAGGAGACACAGCCTGGCCTCCTCAAGGCTGAAGATGCCTCCTCCATTCGCCTGTGGACCTGGATTTCTCGATTTCAGTGTCAATAGACCTGTCTTCCTGCACACTTTCAGCTGGATCTGGGTCACTGGAGACAGAGGTGTCTGCCGTCTCTGTGGCCTCTGGAGAGTGACGTCCTCCTGCTGGGAGTGCTGGTTCTCACGTGCGGTTTTCCTTGTGTATCGGAGCTCTTTCTTGGCTTTCTAGTTCCCCCAGTTCTTTAAGCAGTCAATTGGCACAGAGTTTCCCACGCTGGTCTGCCTGCCCCAAGAGCCGTGCGACTCCGATGCAGCCCTGGCCATGGGGCTCCCTTGGGTGGTGCTTGGGCTGCGTGCCACGGGGGCTGCAGTGGATTCATTGTGTCAGGGATGAGCCTGGCTCGGGGGTTGGTGGGGCTCTGAAGCGCATTTGGGGTTCTTTGTAGCTTCTAATGTGAGGTTTGAGTCCAGTGCACCCACAGCAGCATGCCCTCCTCATGCCCTCCTCACTCCTTACGGTGTTGCAGGCTCAGGCCCCTGGGCTCCTTTAGCAAGCAGGCTGGTCAACGAGGCACGAGGATCCGGCACAGGGCATTCCCTGGGGCTTCAAGGGCAGTACCCCCAGTGCTTAGGGTTTGCCCTGTGCCCTCTGGGTGGGGCGGCCTCCCTGCATTCGGCACTCGGCAGCATGGTCAGGCTGGCCAGGGCGTGGGCAGGTGGTGTCCTGTGGCACCTCCACCCTCCTGCCCAGCCTTTTTTTTTTTTTGAGACGGAGTCTCGCTTTGTCGCCCAGGCTGGAGCGCAGTGGCACGATCTCGGCTCACTGCAAGCTCTGCCTCCCAGATTCACACCATTCTCCTGCCTCAGCCTCCCAAGTAGCTGGGACTACAGGCGCCTGCCACCACGCCCGGCTAATTTTTTGTATTTTTAGTAGAGACAGAGTTTCACCGCGTTAGCCAGAATGGTCTCGATCTCCTGACCTCGTGATCCGCCCGCCTCGGCCTCCCAAAGTGCTGGGATTACAGGTGTGAGCCACCGTGCCCGGCCCACACTCATCTTTTTAAGGTCAGGTTGGTTCCTGGCAAAAATGTCCCTCCGGGGGCCTCCAAGCATAGGATTTGGAAGACAGGAACGGCACAGGCAGCCAGGAAAGCAGCTGCGCTCAGACGATGCCTTCTCCATTACTTGAAGCTTCTTTCTGTTCAGCCATTAAAGAAACTTGACAAAATAGGAACAGGAGATATTTCTCAATTGTAAACCTTCGTGCAGGGACAGTTGGCTTCCAGAGGCTTTCAGATTTCAGTTAATTGAGAAGTTTGTTTTAGATCCTTAACTAATATTTATGAATTCTCTCACCCTGTGTAAGTAGCCTGGTGTTCGTTTGTCCAAGTGTACTTACCCTCGAGAACAAGGCTTGCAGTTGCCAGGTGTGTGCAGACGCCTCTCCTGTGAGCCGCATCCCGGGCCCATTCAGCTGCCCCGGCTCTCGTCCCCGTCCTCACTGCCTTGGCTGAGCGCTGTTGATGTGAACAGCCGCTGCCAGAGGCAGCCTGTCCCACTGTCCCCTCTGCCCTGGACTCCGCGTGGCCTCAGAAAGCCGGCTTGCCCTCCGGGTGCCGCAGGGGCTTGGCAGGTGGGGAAGGCTCTGCCTTTGGTGGCTTCCGCGACATCAGCCGTGCTCTGATGCAGGCTTGCTCCCTCGTCATCCTCCCTCATTGTTCTGTGTGCATTTTTCTCTCTGTCCTGACCTTTCTTCTTGCACCTAAAAGTGCTGTCTGGGTGCAAATGTAAGCAGTGGTGGATCCAGAAATAAGAGCTTTGTGTAATAAGCTTCGTAAAACAGTCCTTTCTTACACCTGCCCAGTGCCAGACCCCCGGTCTTGGCCTTTTTCAGGAGCTGGGATATCTGCGCCTGGTGAAAATGAAACGAATTCCTGATCTAGGAATTCAGTATTTCCTCCTCACTCCAGCTAAGCACTCAGTTTTTTGTTTTTTTGATACGGAGTCTTGCTCTGTCACCTGGGCTGGAGTGCAGTGGTGCGATCTCGGCTCACTGCAACCTCCACCTCCCGGGTTCAAGCGATTCTTCTGCCTCAGCCTCCTGAGTAATTGGGATTATAGGCATGCACCACCATGCCCAGCTTTTTTTTTTTTTTTTTTTTTTTTTTTTTTGAGACAGAGTCTCGCTCTGTCACCCAGGCTGGAGTGCAATGGCGCAATCTCGGCTTATTGCAAGCTCCGCCTCCTGGGTTCACACCATTCTCCTGCCTCAGCCTCCCGAGTAGCCGGGACTACAGGCGCCCACCATCACACCTGGCTAATTTTTTTTGTATTTTTATTAGAGACAGTGTTTCACCGTGTTAGCCAGGATGGTCTCGATCTCCTGACCTCGTGATCCGCTCATCTCAGCCTCCCAAAGTGCTGGGATTACGGGCAAGTTTTTATTAGAGACGGGGTTTCATCATGTTGGTCAGGCTGGTCTTGAACTCCTGACCTCAGGTGAGCCACCCACCTCAGCCTCCCAAAGTGCTGGGATTACAGGCGTGAGCCACCGTGCCCAGCCTAAACTCTCAGTTCTAACGTAGGGATTCAGGAATTGGGCATATGGCTTTCAGACTCCTTTTGCAATGTCACAATCCAGACTTTTTTTTTAATGAAGGACACCCCGCAGTGGCTCGCAGTGGGTCCCGGTGCTGACAGGAACGTGCTGGGGAGCAGGCTTTGTCTTTGTTCGCAGTGGGTCCCGGTGCTGACAGGAACGTGCTGGGGAGCAGGCTCTGTCTTTGTGCATCCTTCAGGGGTCCTAAGGCTGACTCCACCGGACAGCCCGTCCTGGGCTGTGTTAAGCACCTTTTGTAGAAATCGTATTTTTATTAAAACATCAAATCTGTGTTCCTGTAACAGTGCAGAGTAATATTTCTGAACCGTTGGGCACACAGGAGCGAGTGGAAGCCAGCAGAGCTGTCCACGTGGCTGCAGGGGCTGGGCCTTGGGGCGCGTGTGGCTGTGAGGCCAGTTCCAGAAGGAGCCTCACCATCCCTGGGGGTTTGAGTGCTGGGCCGCCCTCCATGGGTTCAGCCCTTGGCTTCACGCTTCTTGCCCTGCAGGATGGGCCTGCAGGGTCAGGAGACCCACGTTCCCAGGTCCTGTGACAGCATGAGCTGCTCATGGAACAGTGTGGGACATTCTCCAGGCCAGTGGCCCTGCCACCTGGTCATGCTCTCCCTGCTCTGGGGACCTCAGTGACTTCTTGGGAGTCCTGGGGTTAGGGGCTGGGACCCTGGCCGAGGTGTCACCCAGGAGGGCCAGCTCTTCTGAAAGACTCCTCAGGCAGCTGAGGGGAAAGAGCGCCAAGTACGGCCCTAGGGAGTCCTGGACGAGGCAGGGCCTTCAGCCTGTAGTCCAGCCCACAGGCAGGGCCCAGACGCCCTGAGGGATGTGTGATGGCCTGGGGCCGTGGAGGGCAGCCCCCAGCCCGGACCTCTGGGTGCTTACCTGCCTCAGCGTGGCCCTGCTGCAGGAGTGCGTGGATGGTTCCAGCGCCAGGATAGCAGTGTGGCGTCTTGGCTCCCTACCCTTCTCAGTGGACAGAAGCCATCCCTTAGGTGCTCTGCCCACACTGGGACCAGGCCCTGTGGGCACCTCATGGGCTTCTCTGCAGCCTTGGCTGCTGGTTTGTTCACACTAAGGGTCCTCCCTCGGTGCCTCCCTTGACACCCAGGCCGTAATTAATCAGAGGAAATGATGGACCCACAGCTGGGGTGGGAGGTACTCACTCATGGGGACAGCGCCCAAAGAGCTGTGAACAAACCAGGTGCCCTTGGTGACCCCAGGAGCCACCAGTTGTGTTCTGGAAGCTGGGCCTCCCATGAGACACGTCCCCCTCAGAAAGCCATCAGCAGACAGCAAGGGCAGGGACCCTGCCAGCCTAGAGCACACCCAACCACTAGAGGGTACCCTGATGGTGGAGGTTCAGTTGTGCTGACAGCTGGGGTCTCTTATGGGCTCACCTTCTTATGGGACAGGGGGAGGCAGCCAGGGAGCCCCTGGTGGGGCAGCT
This sequence comes from Hylobates moloch, assembly GCF_009828535.3. Classification (NCBI taxonomy): domain Eukaryota; kingdom Metazoa; phylum Chordata; class Mammalia; order Primates; family Hylobatidae; genus Hylobates; species Hylobates moloch. Next base: position 82,423,200 of record NW_026652292.1, read on the forward strand.
TTGAGGACTGTGCCCTGCCACCTGGGGTCGCTAAGGAAGCACTCTGAGGAGGAGGGGGCTGGCCCACCAGCACCTTCATGGGCCACTGTTCTCCCAGTGGCCCAGCCCTTTGGTCCCCAGTACCCATTCAGGGTCCCACTGTGCCCACCAGAGGTCCACCAGGGCCCTGACCGGAGAGGGGCCTTAGGTTGTAGCAGGGACACTGCCCAGCCAGCGCTAGGGGGCGCTCCCAGCCTGCGCTCTGAGTCCCATGCTCTGCCTGCCTTGGTGTGGATGCTGGAACTGCCTGCCTGTTGGCCTGGTCCCCCCACTGCCCTGCAGGCCTCAGCCTGTGCCCTTCAGGCCCATGTGGGCCTCCCCATCCTGCCACTGTCACCAGGCGTCCCATGGCCAGGCCTGCCTCTGGGGCCCAGCATGGGGTTTCTGGGCAAGCGGGGGAATTAGGGATGCAGAGTCCCCTGTGAGGTCACTGTGCCGCTTCCACCAGGCCCGCGCCCACACATACTTCCCTGAACAGGGTTGAGTTAAACCCTTGCCTGCCCAGGAAATGGGCCAGAAACGCCCCCTGACCTGAAAGGTGAGTTTGTAGCCAGAGTATTTTAGAAGCCAGAGTGAAAGTTCATGCAGCCCATGGTTGGGAAGCCCTGCTCTTGAGCCAGCAGAGGGGAGGAGAGAGAGACAAGGAGGATGGCAGAGGGGAGAAGAGCAGAGGGAGGACAGCAGAGAAGAGCAGAAGGAGGATGGCAGAGGACAACAGAGGTGGGGACAGCAGAGATGGGGAAAGCAGAGGGGAGGACGAGAGGGAGGATAGCAGAAGGGAGGACAGCAGAGAGGTTGGTGGGGAGTCAGGAGACGGCACGCCTCCTCCAGGAAGCCTTCTCAGACTTGCTCTCACCATGTTGTCCTCCCACCCTGCTAGGGCTATGAACTTGGGCAAGGGCCTGGTTCCATCTCTGGGTTCTCAGCACCCCCATCAGCACCTCATCTGCCCAAAGGTGCTGTATCACTGTGGGGGACCCTGATGGAGCCCAAGGCAGTGGGGGCACTGGTTGCCTGGCCTGGGAGGGCAGAGAGCTGATCTGGAGGACAGTGGCCACCTGTGTAGCCCCCAGGGCCCCATGAGGGCTTTGCTGACTTTTGGCTCCATAGGGGGATGCCCAGAAAGCTCCCCAGCTGACTGGGAAGGCGGATGCCAGGGGTGAGGTGATGAGGGAAGGTCTGCCTCAGAGCTAGTGAGACAGGACCCTCCCCACCACCACCACCTCAGGAACCCATGAGCTGGGAGCAGCCAGGGCGGTGCACCCCCAGGCACCCTGTTCCTTTCCCCCAGGCCCCTCCCATAAACACTCCTTGCCCTTGGGGCTCCCAGACCACCAGTGACCTTCGGTGCTGCTGCCAGCATCCAGCCCACGCAACTGGGACCACCTGGCAGACCGTGCCCCCTCCCTCCCCTATCCCAGAAGAACTGGAGGCAGAAAGCACAGGGCCAGGTTAGGAACCAGGTGTCTTTATTTTTTGGAAAGTTCGTCGCTGGGTTAACAAAATCGCACCTGCCGCTTTGGGTGACACCTCTGGCCACCATGCACTGGGCCCCAAGAAGAGACCACCCTGAGCCATGGCCCTGCAGGTAAGCAAGGGACAGCCACCCAGACTCAGGGCCCAGTAACAGTACAGAACAAACCAAATGAATTCACGGCTTCCCTCCAAGCCTTGAAAGGTAGCAGTCCAGGCTATAAAACTCTAGAAGCATTGCGTAAGAAGTGTTAAGTCTACAGCAAATACATCTTGTAAAAACTCAATAAATTATATATATAGATATATATAAACTTGTAACATCTAATAACATCTGAACCTGCACGCAGGGCCGGCGCCTCCCTGGAAACCGTCTCCCTGCCTGGGACACACAGCAATTAGAAGAATTTGAAAATACCAGCTTGCTTTGAAGTCCAAAAAATAAATCTCCTAAAGAAAAATCCTATAGAAGTCTAATTCTCCTGAAAAAAGACAAAGGAAATAAAATATCCTCACTGGAATCACCTCCAACTATTAACAACCTTTTAGGCTCCGAGGCGATCCTCCAGCTCCAGGGCAGGCCGGACGTACATTCTTGGCCGTCCCTCTATAGGCGGATAAACCTTCTCGGCTGTTAATAAGTTAAAAATTAAAACTCTCCGCCATGTGGCTGGCTAAATGCTAGAAGTGTTGGGGTGTAGGAACAAGGGTGCCAGGGGCCCATAAATAGCTTTACAAATATACAGGTCCAGTTTTAAAACAAAACCGCGGTGCCAGAAAAGGCCCTGCTCCTCTGCTCGCATGGGTGAGACCCCCTGGGGCCTCCCTCCCCCGCCCCGCCCCGGGCCACACCTGCCTCCTGTGCCCCCAGGGTCGCAGGCCTGCGTTGTACCAGCCTTTTCCTCTTCCATATATTTTATATATATGTATGCATATATACCATATACACAGCATCTATTTATATAAATGTACACTAGTTTCTGGAATAAACCTTTTGGATAAAAGGTAAAGGCTCCCATCTTCAGGTACCCGTAATTTCAGTCTCTGAGGGGCAGGGTGGGAACTGGGAAAGCCTGGAAGTGGGGAGGCGGTGCCACTAACACCCCAGGCACAAGGTGCTGGACATGTGGGGCTTCCCTGCAGGCTCAGCTTTGGGTGTGGGAGGGGCTGAGGCTCACCCTGTGATGTCCCGTGGTGCAAAGGCAGAGGCCGGAGCCATGTTGGGCCCAGCTCCCTGCCCCACAGGGGTCCCACCGGGTGGGCCCACTTACATTCTGCACTGGGTCCCCCAAGAACAAAGGCCCCTCGGTGCTGCAGCACCAGTCAGGAGGCCGTTGCACAGCAGTGGGGACACCCAGGGTACCTCTGCACCTGGAGGCCACAAGATGCGCACACACACAGGCACACACACACACACACACACACACACACACACACCCCCAAAGCTCTGTGTAGCTGTCTCTCCATCTGCACTGAGTCTCATGCCGGGGAGTGGCTGTGCACCAGCAGCAGGGTGGGCTGCTAGGGACCCCCTCACATTGTTGGAGACCAGTGGCCCTTCACGTCCGCGAGCCCCCACTGCTGGGTGGGGCCGGGGGCAGCAGGTCGTGGGCAAACACAGAGTCATCCCCTGAGGAGCTGGAGCTGGGGGTGTCCTGGCCACCAGGGGAGTACTGCTCGAAAGGCGCCGACAGGTCCAGGTACTCCTGCTGGTGGGAGGCGGGGTGAGCGCTGTCCCACCAAGCCCCTCTTCGCACAGCCACCTCTGTGCCCAGGCTGTGCCTCAGAGGGCCCGCCCCACACCTCAGCACTCTGGGGGGCAGGATGGCCGGGGACGGCGGGGGGAGGAGCATAGGCGGGTGGCACCAGGCCAGAGCCAGCACTCACATCAGTGGACGTCACAGTAAGGACACGGTCCAGGTCCTCCACCAGCTGCTTGAAGGTGGGCCTCTGGGAGGGCGCAGCATGCCAGCACTCCCGCATGATCATATACCTGCGGGCAGGGCGCTCAGGAGGGAGCCCCGCCGCTTCCCACCTTATTCGAGAACAGCCTGAAGGGCTGCCAGTCCCTCCCCCGCCCAGCCCTGGAGGGACCCCACCCCTGAGGACCCAGGGGAGGGCCAGGGATGCCGCTCACAGGTCGTGTGTGCAGTTGGCGGGCTTGTCCATGCGGTGGCCCTCCTTCAGCAGCTTGAAGAGCTCCTCCACAGGGATGCCGGGGTACGGAGAGCCCCCCAGCGTGAAGATCTCCCAGAGCAGGACCCCAAAGGACCAACTGTAGGGGGAGGCGAGGTCAGGCTGTCCTGAGACTCCCAGGACAGACACCTGGGCGGGCACCAGGGGAATAGGCCAGGGCTGCGCTGCTGCCCCCAGGGAGGGGCAGAAACCACACCCAAGAGCTCCAGGGCACAGGCGTGGGGGCTGCAGCTGAGGTCCTGGCTGTGCCCACTTCCCACCTCCACCCCTGAAGCCAGAGGTCTGGAGGACACATACACGTCACTCTGGTGAGTGTAGACTCGGTCAAACAAGGCCTCAGGCGCCATCCACTTCACGGGCAGCCGGCCCTGGGAGGGTGTGGGAAGGCGGTGTTGACGCCAGGCGTCCTCCTGGCATGGCGCCCCCCCACCCCCACCCCAGGGCCAGGCTCACGTTGGTTGTCTTCTTGTAGTAGTCGAGGTTATGCACGTCCCGGGCCAGCCCAAAATCTGCTATCTTCATCACGTTGTCCTCAGTCACCAGCACATTGCGGGCAGCCAGGTCCCTGTGGATGCACTGGGGAAGGGGTGGGAGGCAGGGCTGAAGCCTCTCCACCAGCATCTCAGGGCAGTGCCCAGCCTACTCTGCCCACACCTGCTGCCCTGCTCACCTTCTGGGAGGCCAAGTACTCCATGCCCCGGGCCACCTGGTAGGCACAGGACACCAGGTCCTTGAAGGTGAGCTGCTCCTCGGGCGGTTTGCAGGTGTCGAAGGAGTAGTCCAGACCCGGGGGCCGTCGTGCCCGCAGGAACTCCCGCAGGTTGCCCTTGGCCGCGTACTCCACCAGCACGTAGAGGGGCCCTGGGGGCACGGCCTCCTCAGAGGGGCTGCCAGGCCCAGGACGGCCGCCCACCCGGCACCACCGCCGCTACCACACCTACCGCCCTGCGTGCAGGCACCCAGCAGGTTGATGATGTTCTTATGTTTCCCAATCATCTTCATCATCTCCATCTCAGACACCAGGTCTGAGAGGTCCTTGTCAGTGGCATCGTCTGTGCAAGGAGCGAGGGGCCTGTGTCAGGCGGCAGCGGTGCCCCCAGCCCTGCTCTGCACCCCTGGCCGCCCCCTCCTCACCTTTCAGCATCTTCACGGCTACGGTGACAGGCTTGGCGGCCCGGTCCTTATCAATGCCAATGGCCTCCGCCATGACCACCTGGCCGAAGCAGCCCTCCCCAAGGGGCTTGCCCAGGGTCAGCCTGGCAGTGGAGGCAGAGGAACCATGAGTGTGCAAACTCGCCCACTCTCAGCCCACCACGGTCCCCACCCCAGCCCGGCCCAGCCCTTGAGGCCCAGAGCCACCACCTCCAGGAAGTCCTCCATGCCCCCCCCATAGCCTGCTCATAAGGACGAAGGGTGTCACCCACAGCCTCCCACCCTTGCTGCCCCTCCAGACAGGGCACCTTGAGAGGGTCAGTCCCTGTCATGCACCCCTCCCAGGAGCATCTCCACAGAGCCCCAGCCACACCCAACATCCGCCATATCCCTGATGGCCCCTAAACCCAGCCGGGCCTCTGACTGGTGGCTGTTTCACCCCCACCACCAAGCCCCCTACAGCCAACACCGGCCCTCAGCACCACTGACCGGGCCCGAGACAGCTCCCATTTGGGGTCGGCAGGCAGCTCGAGCTCGGAGACATTGGCCAGCGTGGGGCCCTCCCCTGAGGACAGCCTTGCGATGCGCACCAGCGGTGTGTTGGAGCTCATGGACGCGTTGGACTCCAGGGACACCTGCTTGGGTCAGCAGGGGCAGGTTGGTGCCGTGTGGGCGACAGGGTGTGGAGGTACGGCCGGGGGTCAGTGCTGGGCCAGAAAGGGGGGGGCGTTCTGACTTCCACCAGCATTGAATGAAGATTTTTAGAATGTTTTGTGCCCCAAAGTACGCTAGGCTCTACATGGTGACCAGAGACAAGGAGAGGGGAGCCCGCCTGGCTGCAGAGAGGACTCACACAGCCCAGGACCAGCGTGGGCCGAGGGGGGCTCCAGGTGGCCCGGCGGGCAGGCAGCTCAGAACCTGGTATCTACTTTCTGTTACCTGTCGCTTGAGCGGGAAGCGGGAGATCTTGTGCACGGTGGGGGAGCCCAGGCCTTTCTTGGGGGGGCTGCGCAGGCGGCAGAGCGTCACAGCCGCCACCACCAGGATGAACAGGAAGAAGCCCGCCCCATAGCTGAGGATGCCTGCATACACACTGCCCGCCTCGTCAGGCTCCACCAGCTCCTCCTCAGCTGCAAAGACACGGGCGTTGAGGCCTGGCCTGGCCCCCCCGGGGCTCCCATGGATGCCCCCGGCCCAGAGCCACAGGCACCATGGGCGCGGGAGGGGGCTCAGAACCTCAGCACCCGCCTTGTCTGGAGGGTTTTGCGGTAACGCCGGTGAGTCTAGAGGGCCAGACCCTGGAGAGGAGGAGCCCAGCAGAGCCAGCCAGTCCCACACCGCCACCAGGCGCCCGGGAGACACCAGAGCCGCAGGAGGGGCCTTTGGGGACCCAGATGGGAAGGGGGCTCGAGGGGGCTGAGGAGGCCCCTCTGGGACCAGGACCGGGCCAGGCCAACTTTGTCCCCACACTGGGCACAGGGCCAGGTGTGAGGGCTCAAGGAGCGGGACGGCCATAAGCCACAGGATTCCCGTCCGTCCTGGCGGCTTTGGCATGTCCCGAGCCAGCGTCCCCGAGACAGTGCGGAGCAGCAGCAGCAGAAGCCGGTACCTGGCAGCACCACCAGCCACGCAGAGTGATGAGAAAACCCAATAGAATTGCCCGCCAGGCAGGTGTACTCCCCGGCGTCCTCAAAGGTGACGTTGTGCAAGGACAGAACCTCTAACTCCTTGTCGGTGGTGTTAGCGCCTGCCGTCTACAAAGAGAGAGCAGAGCGATAGGCGAGCGCCAGCACCGCCCTGCGGGCACCGCACAGAGTCCACATGGCAGGATCCAGCCGCTGCAAGGAAAACGCCGCCACCACCAACTCCTCAGCCACCGCCAACTTGGTCACCGCCACGCGGCCGAGGGCCCTCCGCCTGGTGCACCGGTACTGAGCCCGAAGCCAGGCCCCTCCACCGGCGAGTCCTCTGTCCCAGGTGAGCGGCAGGCGGGCAGGCAGCATGCGGGTTAGCGCAGAGCCGGGCGGGTGCAGGTGGAGGATGGACACACGGACACACAGGCTGGGGAAGCGAGCTGGCAGCGGGCAGGGGCGGAGAGAGGCGCAAAGGGGCGCTCACAGATGCCACAGAGCCGGCCCGGTGGGCACCGGGCACCTCCTGTGGGGGGCGCAGGCGTGCGGGAAGGGTCGGCGCAGGCCACGGGGCTCGAAGCGGGCGGTCACCATGGAGGCTGGAGCTGCCAGCCTTGCCGAGGCGGCCACGAGCAGAGCGCGAGCCGGGGGCGGGAGCGAGCAGGGCTGGGCGTGCGGGACGTGCAGGGCGCGCGGCCAGGGCCTTGGAGCTGGAGCTCTTGTGCCGGCCGGCATGGGACAGAGTCGTTACCTGCTTGGGGCCCGTGAACGCTCAGCCAAAAGGCCTTCTCGGCCACGCCTATGAAATTGGTGGCTCGACAGAGGTACTCGCCCCCGTCCCGCTCCGACACATTGGCCAGGCGGAGGCGCACGTCGGCCTCCACACTCTCACTGATCCAGGACTGCGGGGACAAGAGACCCGGCTCAGGCACGCCCCTGAGGCAGCCCCGCCGGGCACGAGGCAGGATGTGGGAGATCCCCAAGGTACAGATCCAGGCTGGGCTGCGTCAGCCCCGAAGGCTGCCTGGAGGAGGCGTGGAGGCACTTCACGGTGGCTGTGGTTTCACAGGATGCACGTCTCTGCCTCCACCCCGACAACCCAGCCCAGACCCTCAGACAACCTCTCGTCACTGGCCTGCCCTCCCCCGGGCTCTTGCGGAACCTGTACCCTGGACAAGTCCCGATGCAGCCTCTCTGGGCAGGGTCTGGACTCCACCCTCGCCCTGCGCCTGCTCCCCGCCCCCATGAGACCGTCTTCTCTCTGAACAGATGTTTCTCTTTGGTCTTTGAGTGTCGCAACCGTCCCGATTCAATGGCCCCCACCCGGCAGCCGTGGGAACAAAGCTAAGGGCTTCGGGAGGCGGGCAGACAGTGAGCTTGCACCCCACTGCACACAGCTGACGACAGCCAATCAGCCAGGTCGGGGCTCAGCCACCGCCTCTGCGGTCCAGAGGGGGCCTGGAGGGCTTGGCCACACTGCCCTCCTGTCCTGGGGCACCACTGCTGCCCCAGCCGCACCCACCCCCAAGAGGCCCCTGTGGGCAGCTCCGTGTGAGGGACTTCTGTGGCTGAGGCTGGCCCTCTGCAGACACGGAGACAGGTCCCAACGCAGCGGTCTATGGCCCTGAGGTGTGGGGTGGCTGAGACTTGGCCCCACAAGCACCCCCACAGCTTCTTCCCCCGAAGCTCCAACCCCTAGGCCCAAATCCTCACGCAATCCCCAGCCAAGGGGCACCCTTGGGGCCAGCCCAGGAGCCCCAGCGGCGGCACCCATGTGCACACGGTGGCCCACCTTGAGTACGGTAACGTAGGGTGTGCCATCAGGGCCCACCTTGCTGCCGTTCACCTCCACGTGCTTCAGCCACTGGATGTGGGGCTGTGCGTCACTGTACACCTTGCAGTGGAACTCCACATCGCTGCCCAGCACCGCTGTCTGGTTGGCCGGCAGCCCCGCCTGCAGGATGGGCCGGTGCGGGGAGCGCTCTGTGGGGGCAGATGACGCTCAGGGGCCACCCCCTCCCTCACTGCCACCGCCACTGCCACCCCCGCCCCCGCGCCACCCCAAGGCCCTCACCCAGCACGTCCAGCGTGTATGTCTGCCGGATGCTGCCAAACTTGTTCTCCACTACGCAGGTATAGTTGCCACGGTCCGAGGGCACCACGCTTTCCATGACCAGGCTCCACTGCTGGTGCCGCAGCTGCAGCGGGGCACGAGTGAGCGAGCGGAGGCAGCAACCACCGCGCCTGCCGGGCCCAGAGCCGCCCCACCGCGCCCACCTTGATGCCTCCGATGCGGTGCTCGCCGCGGAACTCCTTGCCATTCTTCAGCCAGGAGATGGAGGGGGTAGGGTTGCCAGCGGCCGGGCAGCGGAAGCGGACGGTGTTGGCGGCCGGCACAGCCAGCAGCTTCTTGTCCATGCGCTCGGGCCGAGTCCAGTAAGGGGCCCCTGCTGGCCGAGGTGCATGTGAAGGCCGTGACCCAAGTGGCAGCAGAGGCCCCTCTGAGCAACCCCCTTCCCAAAGCTGCCCCTGCCCACCCCCAAGCCTGAGTTTCCCGTCCTGTGTAGGACGAGAGCGGGATGAAGCTCCCAGGAGCCTCCCACATCTTGTCCCCACCCCAGGGCTTTCTCAGAGCTGGGCCATGTGTCCCCTCCCCTTCCCTCCAGGATGCTCTGCCCAGACCTGTGAAGTCACGGGGCACAGGGCATTGTCCAGGGGAGCCCACCTGCCCAGAGAGGCATGCCAGGGGCCAGGCCCACCAACAGGGAGACTGAAGACCCAGGGGGTAGGCCCATCTAGTGGACAAGCCAGGACCTGGGAGCAGTGTACCAGGAGAGGAGCCTAGTCGCCTGCAGAGCCAGGAGCCTTGGAGGCAGCTGGGCAGCACGGGCCCACAGGAATCAGAGACCCTACACCACCCTCTGCAGAGCTCCACGTCTGGTGGGCACCCAGAGACGGTGGCACCCTGGAGGCCCTGCCTCCTCCCATCTCGATGTCCAGGGCTCCCACCACCCCTCCCTCACAGCCCAACTGGTTTTTCTCCTTCCTCAGGGCTGGTGCTGCCTTCCTGCCGGGACTCCAGGCAAGGATGGGCTGGCATTCCCCAGGAGGGAAGCAGTCCTCCCCTCAGTGACCTCACTGCCAGCCCCCTCCAGGGACACGCCCATCAGGGGCACTGAGGCCCAGCAAGCAGCAGTGTGGACAGAGGCTGGAAAGAGGCACCCCAGGGTGCTGAGCTCCCTCCCAGGCCTCCTGGAGACCCCCAGGGTGAGTTCCCCCAGCTCAGTTTCTCCTATGGACTCAGCCTCCCCGCCTCACCTGCTCACCCCACTGGCCCAGGGACCCAGCCCACACACCATCAGTCCGCAAGTCGTAACTGCCCCCATGTCTGTGCCACGATGACCCTCACCTGCACGCACTCCCCTCAGAGTTCCCTCCAAAACCAGAAGCCCCACCTCCCCGCCCTACAACTTGGCAAAGTCCACCTGCCACCGTTCCAGGCCAGGACACCAGGCATCATCCCCAACTGCTCTCCCACAGCCACAGCCCACCCACCAACCACCCTCCTGCCAGCCACCCTCCCCGCCACTGGTTGTGGTAGGTGCTCCTGGCGCCCTCACCCTGGGTCCATCCACCCCAGGGCAGCCATCTGAGCGCCCTGCCCTGCTGCGCTCGTATCTGCGGGGTCTACCTCACCTATAGCCAACACCAGAGCCCCACAGGCCAGCCCTGGCCTCCTCCTGCTCCTGGAACCCCCAGGGCCCTGTGCCTCGGTCCCCCCAGCAGCAACACGGGTGTCCCCTTGCACCCCAGCCCCGCCACCACGGTTGGGCATCTAGAGCCATGTCAGTGGCCCAGCCTCTCCTGCATCCTGAGGGGACCGGGCCTTTGGGGTGACCCCAGGGAGGTTGTCCCGGGGCCTTAGTCCCTCAGCTGCCTGTGGAGGGCAGGGCTTGGCGGTGGCAGCAGGCCCCACCCCCGCCGGCCTGAACCCTGGACCCTGCTCCCACCTGTGTCCACACCTGTGTCCTCAGCCTCATCCTCCCCGTCTTCGTCATCTCCCGAGGATGGAGCGTCTGCAAGGCAGAGATGGCCGCGTCCAATGCCCGACCTGCCCCAGGAAGCCCCCAGGTGCCCCTCCCAGACGGGGCAGGGTCCCCCATGTGGGCAGCACTTCTTGGGGGTGCCCTCCAATCCACCAATGACCAGAGAGACCCCCAGCCACTCCTGACCCACGCAGGGACTCAGGGAGCCCAGCACTCGGCTCCTTTCTGTAGCTGGCGTGGCCCCAGGGCTCACCTGTCACCCGCACACTGAAGTGGCACAGGACGCGCTGCGTGAGCCGCTGCCGGCAGCTGTAGGCCCCGGAGTCCTCGTGGGAGGCATTCAGCACCTGCAGCCGCTGGGGCCCCACCAGGACACGCTCCGAGGGCACCAGCCCTGCGCCATCCTTGACCCAGACAGTGGGCCCCATGGGACCACCCCCGGGCGGGGGACAGCTCAGCTCCACAGCGTCCCCGCTGCCGAAGACCAACTGCTCATGCTGGCCGGGCTCTGGGCCCGGGACTTCTGCGGGCAAGATGGGCGACCATGAGGCAGGTACCCCCAAACCCGGCCCCGTTTACAGACACAGCGGTGGAGGCCTCAGCGGTCCTGAGTGAGGAAGGCTCTGACCCAGATCCAGGGTCCCACCAGACCAGGGGCTGGAAACTGTGTCCCAAAAGGGCCAAAGGTCTCTATCTTCAGCTTTGCCAACCAGTCTGTCCCAAGGACTCCGGTCTGCCTCGGTGTGACGGCCGCCTTCCCCACACAACCTGCAGCCAACCCCACGGCGGTGGCCCCACAACGCTTCACTTATGGACACGGAGAATTCAAATCTCAAAGTGTCACAAAGTGTGACTCTTCGTTCTTTTAATTTGTTCAACTGCTTGGAAAACATAAAATCCGTGCTTGGCTCACAGGCGGCACCACAACGGGCAGGTGCTGTGGGCAAAGGGGACAGGCTGCCCTTTGCTGGCTTCTGGCTGAAATGGAGCTCAGGAAGGGTGCCAGGGTTGGCCAGCCAGCCCCCTCGTGGTGCAGATTCACCCCAGGAGGGGTCCGTCCCTCTCAGCAGCCCCCGCACCCCATATGGGCCGGAAGAGCAGTTCAGATGGACAGCCAGGGAACAGAGCAGGCGAGAAGGAAGGAGGTGCAGGGTCACGTGGCCGTGGGGATGGCTCTGGGGGGTGATGCGCAGGTTCACCGGGCAGAGCACAGGCCAGAGCAGCTCGAGGGGGCCACGGCGGGGGTGGGGGCTCCCTGGGGCGGGCAAGGTTCTGTATCCTGCAGCTCCTGTGGAAGCTCCACACAGCGGTCATGACAGAAAACACACCGAGAAGAGCAAAGTACAAACACGGCGCTGGGTCCAGCCAAGTGGGTCTCACAAGCCGGGGACCGGGGAGGCCCAGGCGGGCCCTCAAGGGGGCCTGGGGGTGGAGTCCTGATGCCTGCAGGGGGACTGGGGCCCCCTCACAGAGGAGGACCAGGCTGGGGGCAGGAAGCTGTGAGAGCCAGAGCAGGTCAGCAGCCCTGGCCCCTCCCTGGGGGCTGAGAAGCTGGGGTGGGGGCCCACCCACGGGCAGATGTGCAGGTGGCCCCTGGGTCCCTCCCCAGTAGCTGCCCAGCTCCCCAGAGCCACCAAAGCCTGTGACCCAAGGACACACCACAGGCAGGGCTGGGGGGACAATCACCCCTAGGCCTCCCTGCCAGGGCCAGACAATGCGTGCAGGCGGGCGTCCTGGGCTTGGGGCCGGGACGGGGGTGGGTGGTCCCCCAGGCAGCCTCCTTCTTCAGACCCAGCTGGGCGGGTTGCGCCATCACTTGTCATTCTGCAGACGCGTGGCCTAGATTCGGGGGCCCAGCTGCCCACTCTGGCCACACCAGTCCCTGGCTGCCTGGCCAGGCCCTATTCTGCCCAACCCACCTAATCCAGCCGCACACACCCAGTGCCCAGCGAGACCCTGCCAGCCAGAAGAGCCCACACTCATCCCCCGAAGCATCCGCAGGAGCCCTCGCCCCACAGGGACCCACAGCTCAAGGACTGCCCCTGTGGGGACCCCACAGTCAGGGGGGCTCCTGGCCTGACCTCCAGCCCTCCAGTCCTGGCCAGTGTCTTGTGGGGACCACCCAGAGCTGGAAGCTGCTCGAGGCCCCCCAGAAGGCCGAGAACAGGCTGGTCATGGCAGCCTCAGCTGCAGGCCCTGGCCCAAGGGCAACAGCCGGTTGGTTCCGGTTTGGTCTGAGTGGCGACAACAGGTCAAGCCACCCGCACAAGTATTCGCTTCAGCCTGGTCCAGCGCGGGGGGACGGGGGATAGAGCAGCCCCAGGCCAGCCACGCCGGTGGCCATCTGCCCGTGTGTGATGGGGAGGGTGAAGCCCTCACTGCCCCCCACTGCCTGCCTGCTAGGTGCCAGCAGAGGCCAGGGCACCCCAGCAGGGGCTGGGTGGGGAGCACCAGGTGAAGGACAGTGTGACATGGGGCATGAGTGGGCACTATGAACTCGGGTCTGACTCCCACTGGGGAGTCAGCAGTTGAGTGGAGCCCCCATACCCCACCCAGCTGCCAGGCATGGGGAGAGCTATAGCCCCCCCAGCAGCCCCAGGAAGGGTTCTTTCTTTCTTGATCAACAAAAGGGAGGCCCCACTGACACCACACAGACACTGGTGCCCAAACACATAGTAGACAAAACTCCTGCTGTACCCAAGGCAGGGTAGGAGGCAACGCCTCCCACCTCCCACCCTTCTATGGACCCCACAACACGTGCTCCCGCCGGCGCCCCAACCCCACACAGTGCCGACCTCCACTTGAGCTCCACATGCCAACAACAGCCCTCTGCTGTGTCCTAGAGGGGCTGTGCTGGACCTGGGAGGCGTTTCCTAGTCCCAGAGTCTCCACCACTCTGCCACTCACTGGTCCTGTACCTCAGTTTCCCCCACTGTGGCACAATGTAAAACTCCCACCCCACAGGCCCAGGAGCCCCGGGAGGGCACCACGCCCTGAAGTGGCTGGAGGAGTGAGAGTGGGGGTTGAGAGGTGCTCCCTGCCCTGGGTCTTTGGCCCCAAGACTGATGTCCATTAGGCCAGGGTGCTGGGGACAACCAAACTCTGGCCTGGGGAACCTTTCTCCAGGTTTTGGGTCTCCGCAGTGGAGGCCCAGTGCATGTGAGGGAGCATGGGTGAGAGGGTGGGGGAGCCTTGATCCATCATAAGCCCCTCGGGTTGACCCCAGAGAACAAGGATCAAATCCTCGCTTCCGGAGCTGCCCCAGGGGTTTATTTGGGTTTTGGGGTGACATGAGGGCCTGGGGTCAGGGAACAACACGTTCTGGTCTGGGATGCAAATGAAGTTCTTTGCAGCTCTCTGGGGTACAGGAGGTATTGCCAGGTAGGGGCTATAAAATAGCCTAAGAGGAGGGGACCCCAAAAGTCCAGCCTCCCTGTCTCCCCACCTGGAGTTTCACAATAAAGTCAGGAAAAAAGGGATCCGGAGGCTGGGCAGGCTAAAGAGGGCTTGCCAGGGTTATCTGGCCTAATCCTTCAAACAGCCCTGCCATTATCGGTTCTCTTGGACAGGTGAGGAAACTGAGGTTGGAAAAGGGCACCAGAGCCTGAGCTGGCAGCCTGGAGGTCTAGGCCGACCGCTACCCCGCCAAAGGTGGCCCCACTCCTGGCTCATTCACTCCCGACTCACTCAGGTGAGGGCTGCCTGCCTCCCTAGATGAGGTGACTTTAGACCCCCCTCCTCCAGGAGACCCCAAGCCCCCGGGCTCCCACTCAAGCTCAACTGTAACAAGAGGTGCCCCAGCCCCAGATCTAGCCCCAAGTGAGACCTGAGGGCTGGGGAGCTGGAGGGTGGGTAACAAGGGGTTCCTAGGCTCACACAAGGACCTGGAGGCCAGGCTCAGCCCAGGTTAATGAACCACCCAGAGGCCCACGCGGCTCAAAGTCCAGCCCTGCAGAGGAGGGGTAGGGGAGGTTGCAGCCAGCACCTTCGGGAAAGGCCCTGCACCCCCAGACCCCTGCTGGGTGGGGTGGGGCTGTGGGAGAGCCGATCTTGTCTACCTCCCTGCACCCTGGGAGGTCCCTCCAGGTCCCAACCAGGAACATGGCCCCCTGGGGAGATGGGGGCTGTCCTGGCAGGGCCTGGGGTGGCCAGGGCAGTCCAGTGGCCAAAACCTTCCCCACCGCCCTTGACCCCTACCAGCCAAGGCTCCATAATTTATGTTCCCGGGCAAGCGCCAGCCTAGACCTCAGTACATTCCACGAGGTCTTTGTATTTTTACTGCCCGGCCCATCTTGTTAAGGAACCGGATTAAGTTTATTGACCGATCAACTCACTACCTGTTTCACCAGCTCCAGTGCGGGCGGGGGCGCCGCCCCGGGGGGGGGCGGGGCGTTCCAGGAGCGAGTCGCGGAGGCCCCGCGCGCCCGCAGGGGGTCTGGGAGAGGCTCCGCAGCCTGGCCGCCGCCCTTCCCCGGGGCTGGCTGACATTCCCGGGCCGTAGGGAGTAATATCTTTATCTGAATGAGAATGCTAAAGCCAGGCTCCCCCCGCGGCCGCCCCTCCGGCACCCCTGGAAGCGGGGCCGCCCGAGCAGGCGCTAAAAGCGCGCGCTGACCTCCCGACGGCCCCTGTCACGCCGCTGAATGACACGCACATTCAAGCGCCGGGCCACTTTCATTCATAAAAAAAATGACATTGTTCCGGGAGGCTGCAGCCGCCGACGGAGAAAGGGGCACGGGGGCGCGGGCGGGGCGGCCGCCATCTGCCTCGGCCCTCCAGGCGCCCTCCCCGGCCCGCCGCGCCCGCAGCCGCTCACACCTCCCCGCGAGCCGCTGCGCCACCATCAATGCGCGGTCTGTGGCCGCGCCGAGGTACAAAGAAGCGGCTGTTCGGGCCTGGGCCCGGGTGGGGCGCGAGCTCACCGGGCCAAGGCCTCCCTCCGCGCGGCCGCCGGGCTGGGCTGTGCGCGCCCCCCTCGCCCGCCCGGAGCCGGCAACGGGTGTACGGGGCGGAGGCACCGGAGCTCTCGGCCCGGCCCACGAGAAACCGCGGCGCGTGTGCAGGACGGGCCGGGCACCCCTTCCCCTCCCCTCGCCCCGCGGGACCTTCCTTCCGACCCTCGACGTCCCGCGGGACCTGGACCGCCAGCCCGGTCTAGGGCCCGCGGCGCTGGGACACGCGCCCCTCGCTTGCCTGGAGCTCGGCGCGCACCCACGGGGAAGCGCCCTCGGCCCCCAGGCACGGGCAGGGTGGGCAGCGGGGACGCTGGAGGCTGCGGCCTCGTCGGGCGGGCAGGGGCCGGGCTTCGCTGACGCGCACACCCACCCTTAGAAGTCCGGCCTCTCGCCTTGGCCGAAACTGGCCACAAACTGGGGCCCGGGGGAGGGAGACGCCAACAATGGGAACTTTCCGTCTGCGCAGAACACGAATAACAACAGCGGGAATCGTGGAAATGGGGCCCCCCGCGCCCTCCGGACAGGCCAGGGCTAGGGAGCCGCAGGGGACCGGGGCTGCGGACGCCAACCCCCAGCCTGGCTCCCCATGGTGGCCTCGCACTTGGAGAACAGCTGCGGCTCCGGGCGCCCCACAAGTCGCCGCGCTATCTCTGGCCGCGCTCTCCGGGAAGGAGGCAGCGGAATCCCGGCGCTGACCCCCGGGCGTCACTCACACCCGGCGCCCCCTCCGACCCGGGTCCGGTTCCCGTCCCCAACGCCTCTGCCCGCACGGGCCGGGCTCTCCTGTGCCTAGTGGGTCCCTTCTTACCTGCCGCTCGCCCCACAACGCGCTGCTCCGTCCCCAAGGACTCCGAGGAGGCGCCGGCCACGATGGCCACGGCCACGCAGAGCGCGAGGGCGCAGGCACGGGCGCCCATGACGGGGGCGGGGGCCGCAGCGTCCTCAGGCAGCGCGCGCAGGCATGCTGCCCCCCACGGCCCGGCGCGGGCACCGGCGGGAGGCGGGCGCCGCTCGGGAGACTGCGAGAGGAGGAAGGCAGCTCGTTAGAGGGGCGGACAGGGACGAAAGCGGCGGTGGCGGGCTCCCGCGTCCCGACTCCTCCGACCCCCAGCCGCCCCGCCCGCCGCCGCCGCCGCCCAGGGCTCCCGGGCCGCCTGGCGCCGGCCGCCTCCTCCCCGCCGCGGTCCCTCCCTCCTCCCCCTTCCCTCCTTGGCTGCTGCAGAGCCCTCCCAGGGCGGCGGCGGCGGCAGCAAACTTTCCGGAGCGGGAAGCCCGCGCCCCGGCCCGGCCCGCCGCAGGGACCTCTGTGGTTCCGCGACAGCCGCGCTCCGGCCCCTCCGCGACCACGGTTGGACCCCTCCGCGCGCCTGCCCGGTCCCAGGCACCGACCTGGCGAGCGCCGGAGCCCGGCTCGCTACGCGCAGCTCCCGCTCCGGCTCGCTGTCCGCGGGCCCAGCTCCCGCCCCGTCCCTCCGGCCCGCGGCCCGCCGGTGCGTCCGTGCGACCGGCAGAGCAGGACCGCGCGGCGCCAGCTGTCCGCTACGCCGCCACCGCCGCCGCCAGTGCGCACTGAGCCTGGGCTGCCCCGCGCGCCGCAGCCAGTGGGGGACGGTCCGCGCCCCGCCCCTGCCCCGCCCCTGCCCCGCCCCGCCCCCTCCCGCCCGGCCCCCGCCCGGCTCGCGGGGGCGCAGGGCACGCCCCCTCGGGGTGGAGCGGGGCATCCGAGGGGGCGTGGCCGGGCGGGGGCGCCCGGCGGTCTCGAGGGCGTGGGAGCCGGGGCAGGCGGGCGAGGCCCCCAAACCCACCGCGGGGCGGCCCAGGGGGCGGCGGGCACGGGGAGCACCGAGGGCGAGGGCAGGCGTCTGTTTGCATAGCGCGCAGCTCGGGTCCCCTGGGGCTGTGCTCAGGAGCTCAGAGGGGAGGTCTCGGCGGGGGTCGGGATGTCCGGACGCTTCGCCGAGATGCTGCGCAGCTGAACCCTGTGGTGTGAGCGGGAATTCCTCAGGTGGAGGAGGGCAGGACGGCATTCCAGGCTGAGCCTCCCGTGTGCGCGGCAGGCCTGGGGCAGCCCGGCGCGGCCTGCGTACCTGACTGGCGAGATGCAGAGGCTGCGTTGACTAACCTGTGGCCGCAGGCAGCTAAGCCGCCTGAGTGCCCCGCCCGAGGGGTCCCTACCCCCGCCCCCCCAGGAAGACACAGGCCTGGGCTGGCTGACTGCCGGGCGTAGAATGAAGAGCAGGGGCTGGATACCCCTGGCTTGGGGAGCACAGCCCGGCCCTGAGGGAGGATGACAGAGAGCTGGTGCAGAGCCTGAGCTGGCCCGAGGTTCTGGGCTCCACGGGGTGGGTTCAGAGTCCTGCTGAGGAGGGTTGGGACTGGTGAGGTGGGTTCCCAGGAGAGGAAGGTGCTGCCCTGCGGGGGACGCTGGGGGTGTCTGGGTCCCCTCACCCCACATGACTGTTGGCTTCTGTGTCCACCCTCACAAGGAAAAGGCCATCTGTTCCCACCTTCAGGCAAAGCCCAAGGAGGTCCGGGGCCCATGGGAGCCAGTGAGCTGGCCGGGAGGGCCGGCCGGGTCTGCTGCCTGCCTGGCTTGTGGCTTCCAGGACTGGATGTGCTCATGAGGAAAATGGGCGCTGAAAGCCCCTCTGACTGGCTGCTTACTGACCCCACCCAGCCCATGCACAGCCCCACCCTGAATCTCCCAGAGGCCAGAGTGTCCCTGGGCTGACCTCAGGGACTTGGAAGGGCCCTGCTCCCAGGGAGCCCTCATGCCCACCCCTCTGTGCCCACTTGATGGCTCAGCACCTGTCCTCGGCCACCCTCATTTCCTGCTCTGGCCAAGCCTGTGTTCCCAGACCGTCTTGGGGCCCAGGCTCACTAACCTCCAAGTACACTGTCCAGTCCCATCCAGTGCACAGCCCCAGGTCACTGCCAGCCAGGCCCCCTCCCAGGACACCGTTCCCCAAGGCACAGCAGCACATTGGCCCTGCTTTTTTTTTTTTTTTTTTTTTTTTGAGAGGGAGTCTCGCTCTGTCACCCAAGCTGGAGTGCAGTGGCAGTCTCAGCTCAAGCAATCTCCGCCGCCCTGATTAAAGTGATTCTCCTGTCTCAGCCTCCCAAGTAGCTAGGATTACAGGTGCGCACCACCACACTGGGCTAATTTTTGTATTATTAGTAGAGACGGGGCTTCACCATGTTGGCCAGGCTGGTCTTGAACTCCTGACCTCAACTGATCCACCTGCCTTGGCCTCCCAAAGTGCTGGGATTGCAGGTGTGAGCTCTCTTAACCAGCTAAGTCATCAGGTTCTGAAAGCACCAGTGTGCGTGTGGGTCCTGACCTGACCGTCTTGCCCCTTCCCCTGGGGGACTGAATGGGACTGTGGGAAGGAGCTCATGCATGGGACAGGTCTCCCTCAGGGAAAAGCTGCCAAGTGGGGCCCCTCCTATAGGCAGAAGGGCTCAGTGGAGCTGTAGGCTCCTTTCCCAGTACCTCCAAGAAGGACTGACTCCCTCTGCACCCACGGCCATGGGTCTCTGGGAGGGGAGCATCCGTGTATCTGTGGACACATCGCTTTCTGCTTTGTTCCTCACCAGGATCCTCTCCTTGGCAGAAATGCCCAGTAGGGGTCTGTTCCCCATGTGTCCCTACCCCAGCCCCTCTCCCATTTGTCCTTGAAAGCCTGATCCTGCAGACCCTGTCTCTCAGGGTCCCTTGCTCTCCAGCTTCTGGGTGGGTTTGGCCAGTGGGCAGTGCTGGCAGGAGGAGGGACTGGAGACCAGACACTTTCACAGCCCACTCCCTCCCTTCGTCCCCGAAGCCGTGGCCCAGGCCCACTGCCTCTCCCTCCAGTAGCAGCCGGGAACTCCTTTGTTGAGTAGCATCCTGTATTTCTAGGTTGCCCTCACAAATTACTGTACACTAGTTGACTTAAATTTACTTTCTCACAGTCTGGAAGACCAGATGTCTGGAATCAAGGTGTAGGCAGCGCTGCACTGCCTCTGAAGGCTCCAGGGAAGATCTTTCCTGCCTTTTGCAGCTCCTGGGGGCTCCAAGTGTCCCTTGGCTCGCGGCCGCATTGCTCCAGCCTCTGCTTCCCACTCTGCCATCTTCTCTTCCTTCTCTTATAGGGACGCTTGTTGTTGGATATAGGGCCCACTTCGATAATCCAAGAGGATCCCCTATCTCAAGATTCTCACCTTAATTACACTTGTAAAGATCTTTTTCCAAATACGGTCACGTTCACAGGATGCAGGGGTGAAGACATGACCATGTCTTTTGGGGACCGCCGTTCTGCCCACTAAGCACTGCGTGGCAGCTGCCTCCTCTGGCACCCTCCACATTCTGAATGGCTTCTCCAGTGGCACTGTCTGGGAGCAGTTAGGTCAAAGGGCAGGAGCATTTCTGTGGTGCCGCTAATTTTGCCAAATTGCTTTCAAAAGGGTCCTAGTGCCACCACGGCCACCGGCAAGGAGTTGCTGCCCACTCTGCCCCAGGGCCGTCAGGGCCAAGGGAGGTCTTGCCTGAAAGCTTGGTTTAGTATTGTCTGAATAATCGTATTGTTCAAATGGATCACTTCCAAGCCCACAGGTGCAGGTGGCATTTCCCCGACACTGAGGTGAGGCCAGGCTGGCTGCTTGACTCCTGAATTTCGGTGACTCTCTCTCTGCACATTAGCTGTCAGTAGCCACCATTTCATCACAGCGCCCTTGCTCAAGCGTTTCCACAGACCCTTTGCAATATTACCTGGCTTCATCCTCCTGGCACCTGATGAGGTAGGCCCTTCTGGGGCCCTTGGGGCAGGGAGGGCAGGCGAGGATTGGAGGCGCCTGTTGAGGGTCCGCATGTGCAGGAGGCTCCAAGCAGGTGCTGGCCGGACAGGAACTTCCCATCTGCTGGACTCTGGTTTACACTACCCACTCCCCCTGCACCCCCATCCATCTCCTGAGGCCCACACCCAGGGGTCCCCCCTGAAGTTGAGTGTGGGAGGCAGGGGCCGAGGCAAGCGGCACGTGGAGCTGACGGCCCGGCCCAGCCCAGCCCTGGCGGTGACTCAGAGCTGGGCGGCCTGGCTTGCTGGGGCCTGTGTGGGTGAGTGGCAGAGGGTGCCTGGGAGGGGGGCCCATCCTGGGTGCAGGGCCTCAGCAGGTTGCCCATGGCCCTGCTCACACCCGCCTCTCCTGTGCCTCCCTTGCAGGTACTCGGAAAATGGCAGAGGCGCCTTCGGCAGAGAGGACGTTCCCAGCACAGACACAGATCTGCACCACCTGTTCTCCACAGTGCTCCAGGCAGGCAGCTGCCGCCGTTCCCGACAGGGTGGTGGGCAGGGAGGCCGAGGCTTGGAGACCTGGAACCCAGGGCAGGGGAGCTGCCAGAGAAAGCCTCCTGCCCAGCTCCCCTCTGTGATGAGAACCTGGCCCAGGGCTGGGGCCGCTGCGGGGAGCTTCCCTCGGCCCTGCCATGAGGCTGAGTGGAAGGACAGGGGACACGGAGGTCCGGAGGGGGTATCAAGTCCCTTCTACCCATGGGACCCCCTGGGAGCCACACGATCTCCCCTGGGAGCTCCCCATCTCCTACCACCTTCCCCAGGAACCACTAGTGCCCTTCCACACTGGCAGGGCACAGGGTTGGGTGCCAGGGATCAGGGCAGGCCACCATGGGATGGAGGAAGAAGGGCCCCTGGGTAGCCCTGCTGAACTGGGCTGGGCTGTTAGTGGGGTTATAGCTGTTATAGTTTATGGATAGTTTCTGCCTTCTATTTTATTTTATTTATTTATTTATTTGTTTATTTGTTTGTTTTTTGAGACAGAGTCTGGCTCTGTTGCCCAGGCTGGAGTGCAGTGGCGCGATCTCGGCTCACTGCAAGCTCCGCCTCCTGGGTTCATGCCATTCTCCTGCCTCAGCCTCCGGAGTAGCTGGGACTACAGGCGCATGACACCAGGCCCGGCTAATTTTTTGTATTTTCAGTAGAGACGGGGTCTCCCCATGTTAGCCAGGATGGTCTCGATCTCCTGACGTCGTGATCCACCTGCCTCGGCCTCCCAAAGTGCTGGGATGACAGGCGTGAGCCACCATGCCCGGCCCTATTTTATTTTTGAGACAGGGTCTTACTATGCTGTCCAGGCTGGTCTTGAACTCCTGGGCTCAAGCAATCTTCCTGCCTCAGCCTCCCAAATATAGGCATGTGCCACCATGCCTGACTTTTCTTTTTAAATTTATTCTCACAAAATTTGAAAAGTATTAAAATAAAAAAACAAACTTTGATTTGCTCATTATAACAGAAATGAAATTTTAAAGAACATGGGCCGGGCGCGGTGGCTCACGCTTGTAATCCCAGCAGTTTGGGAGGCCGAGGCGGGCGGATCACGAGGTCAGGAGATCGAGACCACGGTGAAACCCCGTCTCTACTAAAAATACAAAAAAATTAGCCGGGCGTGGTGGCGGGCGCCTGTAGTCCCAGCTACTCGGAGAGGCTGAGGCAGGAGAATGGCGTGAACCCGGGAGGCGGAGCTCGCAGTGAGCCGAGATCGCGCCACTGCACTCCAGCCTGGGTGACAGAGCGAGACTCCGTCTCAAAAAAAAAAAAAAAAAAGAACATGAAGAAGAAGAAAAAATATTCCAAAATCCCTAAGCCAACGCAGCTAGCAAGACCCTTAGTTTTAGCTCTGAGCTTCCTGTCAGGCTGAGGAAAAAGGGTAACACTGTGAGTCATGAACTGCTGGGAGCCTGTCGTCTTGGATATGCCGGGACAGTCCCAGTTCAAACATTCTGGATTTTTTTGCCGTTTGGTTCACTCAGACCACTAGACCTCAAGTTCTGACTTTGGTTTGGAAAATGTGGCTGCTCCCAGATGAGCAAAGAAGGGAAACCAGAGCTGTCTGCAGACACGAGAGAGGTGTAGAGATGGGGGCGGGGGTGAATGCTCAGGCTCCCCCTGGGCTCCTGCCCCAGCCTGGGAGTGGGGGGTCCCCAGCTCCCTGCCTGGAATCTGGCACAGGAGGGCAGCTCGAACCGTGCAGAAGCAGTAGGAGGTGGTGGTGGGGTCCCCCACGGGGGTGGGTGGGGCGGGCAGTGGAGGGCTGGCCAGGGAGGGGTTAAGGCTGGGCAGCTCCCAGGATGGCGGGGGCCAGGCCGGTAGCCGCTGAGCAGCTCAGAATCTATTTTCCTAAGCACTTGGCATTTGCCTGAAACCTCAAGTGTATTTTCCCTAAGTTTTATTTTTTCTTTGACCCCAAACTCTGGTAAATTTAAGGGAAATTTAATTATGGTGTTTTGGGTCCATTTACACTTAAACCCTCTCAGCATTTTTTCCAAGACCCTTTTGGAGTTCAGCACGCCTTGGGAGCCCTCTAAATGAGCGTTTTTATTATTATTATTTTTTGAAAAGGCTTCACTCCCCACTTCTGCCCCCCCCCCAGCACCAGCCTTCCTGCCAAGAATAAACAAGCCCCGACTCCACAGGCTCCGGCTGAATTAGGAATCCAGGCCTCGGGGCCGCCGGTCCAACCCCACGTCATACCCTCCTCCCTCCGTGGCCTCCGCCCTCCTCAGGATGCCCCATCCTCTCAGCCCTGCCCGCCACTCTGGGTGTCACCTGGCCACCCTCTGCCCGCCCGTCCCCAGACTATGGACAACCTCAGTCGTGCTTCCGGCCAGGGCCCAAGAGTCCAGCGTGGCCAGCTGGGCCCAGCAGGCAGCTGCCCACGAGAGGCTGGAGACCCCGTCCAGCGCAGCCGGGGTGTAGGGATGGCCCTACCCCCACAAATGGCTTGGCTTGGGGCAACCCCACACCCTGTGTGGCTGAGAACCAGTGGATGGCAAGGTGCAGAGTGCTGGTGGCTCCTAACAGAAACTTCATGCCAGCCACATCACCAACGCCCACTTGACAGGTGGGAAAACTGAGGCACGGAGCCACAGGCAGCAGGAGGCGCTCAGTGGCCTGATGCGACAGCCCTGCTCCAGGGAGGTTTCAGCTGAGCTTAGGAAGGGTGGGGTTTTCGCCACAGTATTTAGGGAGACCCGAGAGTGGGCCAGAGCCCCCTGCCCCAGGCCAGGTGCCCAGCGGCATGAGAGAGGGCAGCCCTGCCCCGCCCCGCCCCACCCCCAGCCACTGCAGGGCGCTGCCCCCACAAGGCTGCATGGGGCTGACTAGAGGAGGCAGCTGTTTGGCTCTGACTCCCTGGGCGGCCTCCTCAGGAGCCCTGCCTCCAGGTGCAGCCTCCAGCCAGGCCCCCACCCGGCACGTTCAGCAGGGGCACAGGGCCCTGACGCTCAGCCCCGGAAGCCGGCAGATGATGGCGGAGGCTGCAGCCAGAGAGGCCCTTGGCCTGGGAGTGGGGTCGGGAGGCTCGGGGCTGCAAGTGCAAAGCCTGATGTCTGAGGCGGGTCCTGGTGGGCCCGGGGGACCTCGCCCAGTTCCAAGGTCCTGGGTAAGAGGCACCTGCTAGGGGCCTCAGTCTCCCAAGTTATGAGGGACTCTATTCACGCCTGCTCAGAGGGCAGTGGGGAGAGCAGGGGCAACCTCCGCAGGTGCCCAGGAGGAGATGGCCCAGGCACCAGCGCATGCCAGGGAAGGGGCGTGGCTCTGGGGACTCCAGCTCTGGGGGCATCTGGGAGAGAAGGCCTTGGCCAGGCCCTGATGATTGCGGACCCCGGGCCACCCTCCCCAGCCCTCTCCAGCCCTCAGGAAGTGGGGCGTGGCTGGTCCCTGGAGACCTCCCCTAGCCCAGCTGTTGACCTTTCTGTCAGAAACAGAAGCTGCCTCTTGCCAAGGTGAGGGCCTGGCTGGCGCCTTGGGCCCCTGCTGCGGTGTGCGTGGGGCCTTGTCTGCCCGGATCCAGCAGGGCAGTCAGGGTGAGGGCCGAAACCGGGGCCCCTGCAAGAAGCCTGCTCTGGCCCCAGCCTCCCGGGGGTACGGAGCTTTTGCAGGTCCCCCAGCCCTTATGCTTCCTGCCACCTGCTCCCACGGAAGCTCTCCTGCCACTGCAGCTCAGCCTCAGGCACTGGGGAGGGGTGTCTGTTGAAGCTACAGGGCTGCCCCATTTTACAGCTGGGTGTCGTGAAGCACTTCACGAGGGTACATTCTAACAGCCGTTGGCTGAGGGTCTGCTCAGGCACTGGGTAGAGTGTCCCCCAGTGCTTCCGCTCAGCTGGGCGATGCGGGCCGTGGGTGCCTTAGGAAGCTGGCAGGGTCAGTGCCATCGACACCTCATCCCTGTGCAGCTCCCAGCCACGCTCCGACCCTCCCTGCCACCTGTGGCCGGCCCCACGCTCTGCGCTCCTCCTACTATGGACCTGCCCTTCCAGGGACCCAGCCCCAAGGCTGACTGGGGCCCTGATGGACAAGATGAGCCTTTCTGCCCCAAGCCTGGGGCCACCTCTGCCTCCAGCTCTCGGAGGCCCCAGGGCTGGGCAGGTCAGTGGGAGCAAGGTCTGCAGCCCCTAATAGAGACATCTTCGCCTCCTGAGGCCTCCCTCCCCCACCACGCCTGCCTGCCTCCCCCAGCCCCGGTCTGCTGACAGCTTCATTGTCCACCGACCTGGGCAGGGGAGGGACTGAGGGCATGGGGGTGCTGACCGGCGCCAGGCAGAGGCAGGCGCCCGGGAGAAGGTGCCTACGCAGTGCACACCCACCCCACACATAGCTGGTGCCCACACCTATGCCACACCTGTGCCCATACCTGTGCCACTATAGCCCCGGTCAGACAGGGCTGCCCAAAGCTGTTGAGCCCCAGCTGGGGAGTGGAGGCCTCAGGGGCCTCCCAGGGGCACAGTGAAGGGGATGGGAACTGGGGGGTGGGGGAGGTGCCCCCTCCCAACCAAAGGGGACAGAGAGCTGGACAGAGAGGCTGGGGCTGGGGAGGCTTTGAAGGCAGGGTGAGGACCAGCAGGTCCTGGGGTGGGGGGCACGTGGAGTGCCCGCCAGGCCTGGGCTCAGACTGCATCCACCCAGCTTGCAGCTGAGCAAGGACCAGTCACGGTCAGGGCCAGGGTCCACCCAGGGCTGGATGAGCAGGGCAGTGCACACTCGGGAGGGCGGGTTGACCAGAGCCTTGGGTCCCGGACCCGGGGTTATCTCAGGATGGGGGTCTGTGTTGCCTCAGTGCGGATCAAAGGGGCAGCTTATCAGGCCAGCCAGGCCAGGGCTGGCTTCCCACGGCCGCCCTTCCGCCCGCCTAGCTCCCCTCCCCACTCCCAGCAGTCTTTGCTCCCTGCGCCTCCCTGCCCATGGGGACCTTCCACCCTCCCTTCTCTGGGATGCCTTCTGAGGCCTGCCCAGGCCCTGTGGCTCTGAGGCTTATCCCCAGATTCACCCCTCAAGGATCTGGTCTCCAGCCAGGCCATGACTGACCCCCAGGAGTGGGCAAGGAAGCAGCCCGCAGGTCTGGAGTGGAGGCCACAGGGATCGGTCCCTGGATGACAGGTCCGTTCATCTGGAGGCAGAGGGCAGGGCAGGCAGAGCACATTCAGGCAGCGGCAGCTGTGTGCCTAGGGACCACAGGCAGAAGGCAGGGGTGTGGCACTGGTTCTAGGGTGTGAAACTGCTGGGCCTGGGTGGTCACATCCCGGGGGGGGGGCACCCACCCTCTCAGAGGACGTGCCCAGGGCACGTGGAGCCAGCCAGGTGTCCCTGCGGAGCTGCTTTGGGCCCAGGGGATTGGTGTTGCCAAAGAGAAGGTCTGGGAGCCCCCACACCAGTGCCGCCCGCCTGCCTGGGCATGGAAAACTGGGTCAGAGCAAGGCTGGGCAGGCTCCCTGTGCCAAGGCCGCCGCCTTGCTGTGCCCAGCCAAATGGGCGTCCACAGCCAGGGCAGGGGCTTCAGGTGGCAGCACAGCCTGGGGCCCGAACCCGTGCCGGTGTGCTCACATGGTCACGTGTGATTGTCCTAGGGACACAAGTAATGTCGGAGGCTTCAGCCGACAGCCTTGGCTCAGGCCTCTCCCCAGCCCCACGTGCCCCGACCTGGCTCCCGACAACCTGTTGCCAGTGCGGTGTCCAGGATAGCCCAGTTTCCAGGCTAGCCCACAAAAGCTGCGTGCCCCAAGTATCCTGCCCAGCCCTGACCAGCTCAGGAAAGGGCCCCTGCCTGTGATCCTTGTATCTCCGGGGCTCGGGGAGGTAAGTGAGTCAGAAGACAGGTGAACAAGCTCAGTTTCGGGAGGACAGCCCCTGCCCTGGGTGCACAGCAAATCAAGCATAGGCGCTTCCTGGCTGAGCGCCTCAGCACTGCCCATCGAGCACTCTCCCTTGGGTCAAGCTCGTCCTTCCTCCCAAGCAACCCCAAGCTTGCTGCACCAGGACACACCCCCATCTTCCGCATGGCTGCCTCAGAG
Source organism: Hylobates moloch (assembly GCF_009828535.3). Classification (NCBI taxonomy): domain Eukaryota; kingdom Metazoa; phylum Chordata; class Mammalia; order Primates; family Hylobatidae; genus Hylobates; species Hylobates moloch. The sequence continues at coordinate 82,450,027 of NW_026652292.1, forward strand.
AAGCTGCCAGGGTTCCCCAAGAGCTGTGCCTTGGCCTTGAGGCTGGCCCTGACCGTGCGGGGCTCATTAGCCCTTGAGGCTCATCCTCCTGGCGGTGCAGGAACTGCAGGACATTGTCACGGGCACCTCAGGACTGAAGCCCTGGTCCCCATACCCCTGTCCAGCCTCTAACCTGGTTCCTGGAGGGTAGGGACTAAAGAGAGGGATAGGCTGCAGGTGACCCCCACCCCAGGTGCCAAGGGTGGAGGCCGAGCCCTCCGTCCGCCCACAGAACCCTGCTGCACCACTGTCTCCTGAGAATGGGGCACCTTCTTTCTCTCTTTGCCCTGGCTGCCAGGAAGCTCGGACCAAGCCAAGGGTCCAAGGACAGGCACCTCCCTCCACAGAGTTTCTTCCTTCCCTACTTCCTCCCTGGCCCCACAGAGGCCTGGGCTTGCCTGGGCTTCCAGCCCTGCCTTGGGGCAATCTGTGCACCTGCTGGGCAGGGTCGGTCCACCAGCTGCTGCTGGCTCTGCGGTCCTCCCAGATCCACCCCACTGAAGAGCAGCGGGAGGGGCAAATCTCCAAAACCAGGGGCTGGTGAGTCTCAAAGAGACCCCTATCCCACCCCCATCCCTGACCCTGCCCGCCCACCCCTTACTGCTGGAAGACCCTTAGCTCCCCCAGACAAAATAGTCCTGCCCAGGGATCACAGGGAGGCGGCTGGACCTCCCCCCACTGCAACGTTGACATTGTGGCCCCACCACAGCATGGCAGGACCCCCAGAGCGGCCCCACACGCCCTCTCCTAAGGATGCCCTGGACTCAAGTTGCCCGGCTTGTGCATGCAGGCCCGTGAGGGGTGCAGACATGGCACTCCGCCCGGAGAGCTTATAGGACCCCACTGCTTGCTACTGTGGAGCTCACGGAACTGGTAGTGCCAGAAATCGGCTTGGGCAGGTGGAGACTCGACAGCCAGCCTGTTCCCCAGGGCCTCTCAGTTCAGGTTCTACCCAGCCACCCTGCACCACCCCCCACCTGTCTCCATTGCCCTCAGACGAGGGACCGGAGGTGCTGGACACCTGCTGGCACCATACACCCGGAAAGACCCAGCAGGTCCTCTGGCCCCCTTTCCTGCATCCCCCATGCTCTGCTCTGAATGTCGTGGGCTGCAGGCTCCATCCTGGGGCCCCGCTGTCATCACCCCGTCTGTCCTCAATGGCCAGGCCCCATCGTAACCTGGCTCTGAATGCCATGACCGGCCCCCTCCCCAAGCCCCTCACCTCGGCCATCGCCCGCCTCCTGGCCGTGCATCCCATCTCAAGGCCGGTCCCAGCCCGGAGGACCAGGCTCCCTGCATGGCTGTGGGCTCACGCATGCAGCCATCCGTAGAGTGGGGGCAATAAAGCTGCGACCAGGCCTGCAAGGAGAGGCCTCAGTGTCTGGAGACTTCTGGAAGGCGCTGGGCCGCTATTGCTTGGGCATTGCCTCGGGCTGCCCCCAGGCCCTGGAGCAGCTGCCCAGGCGGGCACGCCTGTGGGGCCGCATGCTCAGGAGAGGCGGCAGGAAGCCCCCGGACCTGCTGTGTGGCTCACAGGCAGTAGAGGGCACCCAGGCTTGACCGGGGACTCTGAGAGACAGGACTCCAGTCGAACAGCAGACAGCTGGTTCCTGTGAACAGCACGGGCCAAGCTCAGGGCTGCCCCACCCCCAGTCCAGCCTGGGGCTGCAGGTCTGGGTGGTGGCTCTGCTGGGGCTAGGGCTGCACTGGGGTAGGGTGGCTGGGTCCTCTCATGCTATCCAGACCTCAGGGCTGGGAACAGAGAGATGTGTACCCTGCACAACTTTGGCACAGTGGAGCTTTATGCTTCCTGTTTTTTTTTCTTTTTTTACTTTTTTCTCGACACAGGGTCTGGCTCTGTCGCCCAGGCTGGAGTGCAGTGGCACGATCTCAGCTCACTGCAGCCTCCGCCTCCGAGGCTCAAGCCATCCTTCCTCCTCAGCCTCCCAAGCAGCTGGAACTACAAGCGAGCACCACCACACCCAGCTAATTTTTGTATTTTTTTTAGAGATGGGGTTTTGCTATGTTGCCCAGGCTGGTCTCGAACTCCTGAGCTCAAGCAGTCTGCCCATCTTGGCCTCCCAAAGTGCTGGGATTATAGGCATGAGCCACCATGCCCAGCTGGAGCTTTAAGCTTCTGAGAAGACACAGCTTTTATACATCAGATTTATTTATTGTAATTTTTTTTTTTTTAAGATGGAGTCTCTCACTGTTGCCCAGGCTGGCGACCAGTGGCACGATCTCGGCTCACTGTAAGCTCCGCCTCCCAGGTTCACACCATTCTCCTGCCTCAGCCTCCTGAGTAGCTGGGACTACAGGTGCCTGCTGCCACGCCCGGCTAATTTTTTGTATTTTTAGCAGAGATGGGGTTTCACCGTGTTAGCCAGGATCGTCTCGATCTCTTGATCTCGTGATCCTCCCGCCTTGGCCTCCCAAAGTGCTGGGATTACAGGTGTGAGCCACCGCCCCTGGCCCTATACATCAGATTTATTTAGGCCCAGAAAATAAAACACTGCAGAACCTGGGGAGAGAGAATTACCGCCCTTGGGCCCTTGGCTTTGTCGGAGCTGCCCGGCAGGCAGGGCAAAGAGAGAAAGAAGGTACCCCATGCTCAGCAGAGAGCAATGCAGCGAGATTCTGTGGGCTGACAGAGGGCTCGGCCCCCACCCTTGGCATCTGTGCCCATGTTCCCCCTCCCAGGGCTGAGACTCTGGCCCCCACCCTGCAGATGTGCCTTGGAGCAGTGGAGAGGGCAGAGCCACGATGGGCTCATAACCGGCTCTGGGTTGGACACCACGCCTGCCAAGAGACCCCAGAGCTGAGAGACACTGAGCAGGGCCACTTGGGCCTGGAGAAGCTGGCACAGGCCAGGCCCCAGGGAATGAGGTGAGGCAGTAGTGGGTCCAGCCCTCCTCACAGCGCTACTGGAGCTGTTTTTTTCAAAGCCCACTTGAGGTCCAGGCCCTGCCGCCCACACTGGACATCGGAGCACCCTCTCACAGCCTCACCATGGTGCCTGTTCCTCAGTCCCTTCTCCCAGACCGTCTAGGGCCCATGGAAACCTGGGTTGGCTCAGTCCCCTTCCTGCGCGGGACTCTTTTTTTTGAGACGGAGTCTCACTCTGTTGCCCAGGCTGGAGTGCAGTGCTACGACCTTGGCTCACTGCAACCTCCGCCTCCCAGGTTCAAGCGATTCTTCCACCTCAGCCTTCCACCTGCTCGGGACTCTTACAGCTCCTGGGCTTCTGGCCAGCTCAGCACAGCTAGGGCTTCCAAACAACCTCTCTGACCACCTGGCTCCCCACCCTCCCCTGGCCGCTCTGCAGACCTGCTGGTGTGCACCTCCTTTCCGAATCCTCTCCCCACAGCCCTACCTCACCCCCCAGGGCTATTCAGCCCCCCCATCTACTCTCAAATCCTACCTGCCAGGTGTGGGCCTCCTGACCACAGGCACAGCCTCCACAGAGGCCTGGAGGCATCAGATGACCCCATGGGTTTGGGGAGGAGGCTGAAAGGTGGCAGCCCCTCGGGGCATGTGAGCTCCCAGGGAGGGACCTGGGCCTGGACCAGAGCAGGACCAAGGCCAGCTGGGCCCCCGAGGGGTAGGCAGTTCCCAGAGGAACCTCCTGTAGCCGTCCTTGACCCTGGGGCCTGGCCATGGGCCCTGCCCCACCCCCAGCCCAGCCGATGAGGTGTGGAGACTGAGGCCAGCAGAGGGCCCTGCTCCAGGCCTGTGTTCCCCGAACCCCAGGGCAGCAGGGTCAGGCTTGGGGACCTCAGAGTCCTGTGCTGCGGGCCACCAGCCCTTACAGGACTCTTGTGAATCAGGCGTTGGCCCTTTGCTCTTCACTAATTCATTCAATCCCAGCCACCCAGCAAGCACCTCCTGGGTGTCTGGGGCTGCTCCCAGCCCTGGAGGCTCATCTGGGCCATAGGCCATGGCCCTGCCCTCGAAGGCCGCATGGTGGCCCAGGCTGGAGGTGGGGCCCTTGGGCACTTTGTACAGGGAGGCTGGTGCGTCAGCCCTGCATGGGGCCCTGCCCCAGGGGTCTCCGAGCAGCGCTTGGGCCAGGTCCTGAGCATGAGGGTGGTCAGGCTGAACCTAGGGGCTGATGCTGCCTGGAGCCCCGGCCCCCATTCCCTGGGAGCACTCAGAAGCCCAGGCCCTGCCCCTCGGCCCATCGCTGGGCCTGTCTGGGGATCCTGCCACTCGCAGGGGGAGGTGGCAGGCCTGGCAGGCTGCCCATTACAGCCATGGATGCCCCCTTCTCCTCACGCCAGGGCACCCTCCATCGAGGTGGTCAGGGGATGGGGGCAAGAGCTCCTTTCCCAGGCAGAGTGGAGGAGATGTTCAGGTGGGCCCCTCAACGCCTGTCCCCTGGGCATGGTGCCAGCCTCCCCCAGCTCCAAGCTCTCTCCCAAGTGAGGCCGCAGCAGCTGAGGCCTTTGTGCCTCCTGTCACCCGCCAGCCTGGGGACTGCCCCATCCCAGGCCAGGCTCCCTGGTCCTCCTGACACGCTCCCGCCCTGGCTGTGCCCAGACACAGTGCGAGGACTGAGCAAAGCATGCTGGGCTGGCCATGCTCGGGGCTGGCGGGGACCCTGTCTGGGTGGGGGATGGACACCTGATGGTTTGAGGCAGGCATCACAGAGCCGAGGAGAGAGGGAGACCCAGGCACGAGGTGGGATGCAGGCTCGGGGGGCCTGGGCTGGCCTCTTGGCATGGGCCTCCGACCACGGGGCTCGAGCAGGGTCAGGGCAAGGGGTCACTGCCACACTTCCTTTACCCTTGCTTCCAACAGGCTGGCTTGAGGTCATCATGCTTTGAGGTCCTGCGGGCCACGCTGCATGAAAACCTCGACCCCTCAAATACGGTAGGTGTCCCTGAGTGCCAGACTTGAGACAGATGCTGAGCAGAGCAGGGAAAGGGGTCCCTTCCTCTGGGGCTGGCAAGGGTGGGCGATGGCCAGGCAAGGCCTCTTGGGTGCCACAGAACAGGGCTGGGCCGGGGGAGGACCAAGCAGAGCAAGGGAGGTGACAGGCAGCTGGCCCTGTGGCTGGAGAAGCATGGCTTCTGATGCCGGTGGACATTGGGAATCCCCAGGGGCTTCAGACAGAAGAGAGGCGTGAAGCGGGAGGCCCCTTTGCTGCCAGGTGGCGAGGGCACATGAGGTGGAGGCCAGCGGCCAGTCAGACGGACCCCAGGCCCACGCTTGATCAGGGCCCAGCCCACGAGGGTATCAGCAGGGTCCCTGGAGCAGCTGACACCGGTAACGCTGGGGGGAGGGGCAGGGACAGAGGAGGGGTCCCGAGTGGGGGGCGCTGACGGCTCAATCCTGGCCGTCACTGCTCAATGGGCCCTTGTCCCAAGCCATTGAGCGCCGCATTCCCGGCCCCCTGGCGACGGCCCTGGCCACGGCCATCTCCGGGGAGGCAGGAATGTGGCGGGCGGGGCTCTGGCTGGGGGTGGGGGCTCCCGTTCTCACGCCCGCGGCCACTCTGGCCGACTCAATTGGAATTTAAATGCCGGCTATTGTTGTCCCCAGAATGGCCAGGAGTCAGCGCTGCCCTGGGGGCTTGGCCAGGCAGGACTGGAGTGGCCAATCCAGCAGCCGGCCAGCCCAGCTCCCATCAGGCCCATCCACCTCTGGCATTCCTTTTCCTTAGCCCCCTCTTCCAGGCAGTCCTCCTGCATCTAGCCAGCCCCCTTTTCCGGCTGCCAGCTCAGATTATTTCTGGCTCTTTCTGCCCTGGGGGGAAGGATGATGGATAGCTCCTACATGGTCCCTGCCTGGGCTAGGACCTGCCTGGGGAGCCCCACCCATGGCCTGCTGTCTCCCAGACGAGCTGGGCCGTGCCCATCTGTGAAGAGTAGCCCTCACCCTCCCAAGGGCCCCACTCCAGCCATCTCAGGAGCCCAGGATGGGGGCTGGAGCAGAAGGAGCTCAGGGCTGCACTCAAGGTTTGTGGGTACCCCGACCCCCTTGGTGGAAGAGGCTGGGGTGGGATGCTGGGCCCACCCCTAAGGCATCCTCAGGCCCAGGCTGGGGGTAGCACAGAGCTCTCAGGGGGTCTGACCCAGGCAGGGCTGGGAGGAGCCTCCTGGGGCACGTGTCCCCCTGAGCTCCAGCCTTGTGGAGTTGGAAGGTCCCAGGAAGAGAGGTGAAGCTCTAGCCTCCCACCCTGGAAGGCAGCTCATGGGGGTCCCCATTCCAGCTCGTACACTGTGGAGCTCAGATGCACCAGGTGGGTTACTTCCCTGGACTAAGGGTGGTCCCTGGGTCTGAGTCCAAGCAGAAACCCTAGGAAGGGGCATGTGGGGATGTACCCAGCTTTTGAGGACACACAGGGACCTGCCACCACACCGTTACCTGGTCCAGGCCTGGGGCCTCTGAGTCTGTCCTCCCACAGCGGCCAGGGTGTGTCACCGCGTACCCCAACTCCACGCAGAGCCTGCCTCACCTTTGCAGGAGCATGTAAAACCCCCAATTCCCGTTCTTACACCCCAAACCCCACCAAACACAACTCCAGCCCCCTAGGTTGGGGCCCATTCCTTGGTGCCCTGGGCCATCTGCCCAGCTCAGGCACCCTCTGAGGGCCAGGCCACCTACAGGAGGTGCCGGCCGCCCCCCAGCCCATCCCATACCCCTTCCTCCGCCAGGACTTCATTCATTTATTTATTTGCTGAACCTCTGACATGTCTGAAAGGGGCCTTTGTCCGTGCAGACAATCAATGGCACAAATGGAAATGGATTCGTGTTTGGGGAGAGTCTGGTGTGTGTGTTTGTGGGATGGGGGGGCTGGGCCGGAGGCCCACGGAGGGGACCGCAGGCTCTGTCGCCCACCCGGCCCGCATGGCCCAGCAAGCTGTGTGCCCTCCAGGAGTGGCAGATGCCGGTGAGCAGACATGAGCCCAGCGCAGCCTGGACGAGCGCTGTGGGTGAATAACGGATGCCATCCTGGCGCGGGCAGTGCTGTGCTCACGTGGCCAGCCAGGCCCAGGCCACCTGCACGGTGGCCAGTGAGGGTGGGGCTGAGAGACACCCGGTGAACGGGCTGTGGCCAGGTCCCTGCATCACCTGGGCCCAGGGTACAGCTTGCAAGGGCCCTGAGGCCAGGGTGGAGGTTGAGGACAGCAGGGCGGGCTCACAGCTGAGTGGCCCCTGGGACAGGGGAGGAGGCCACTGTGAGCCGCCATTGAGACTTTTATTGGAGTGAAATGAGGGCTCAGGGGGCTGATGGAGGAGGCATGTGACCTACATAAGGTTTTCAAAAGATTGTTTGCTGGATGGGGGCTCTACTACCGGGGAAGGTGGGTACGGGCCCCAGTGAGCGGAGAGGTGGTGGCTGAGCAGGTGGTGGCTGGGAGGGTGGGAAGCACCAGAGCCCAGGTGTGGCTGGAAGGCCCAGCCACATGGGTTTGCTGACTGATCCGCTGTTGGGGCGGAGGCACATTTATGAAAAGGGGAAGGACTCGGGCTGAGCCCTCCTGCCCCTCACTGCCATCTTCCCCATGCGCACCACAGTCTGAACTCCCTCGAGGCAGAGAGCCCTGGCCGCTGCACTTGCACACTGACTCACACAGAGCCTGGGGCTGCCTGGGCCTGATGGAGCTGGCAGGCAGGGACTGTCTTTTTCCTGGAGGACTTCCTGGTGGAGGCGTGCTGCAGTTGGAGGCCTGAAGCACAGCGGACAGCCCCAGGCGTGTGTGGTGAGGCCTGCTGCTAAGTCCTGGCCCCTTGGCTCAGTGGGGGTCGGGAAGGGGTGGGAGGTTTCTGTCTGCCCGGGGCAGCCGAGCAGCGCTGACCCAGCACTGTCCTCTGTGTCCCAGGCGCTGCTCCTGCCAGCCCCCGGTGCCTGCCCAGACAGACACGGTCCATTCATGGGCCGCGGAGACACAGCCGTGGGCATGTCAGTGGCCTGGCCCGCCCAGCTGGAGCATGGGGCCTGTGGCTGTTTGTCCAATGTCCGCTCATCCACGGCCAATGGGCTTTGTGGGCTGGCTCAGGGCAGCCGGACTCCTGGCTGGTTCTCAACCACTGTGACTGTGGTCTCTGAAGCAAGGGTGGCAGTGAGGGCAGGAAGCTTGGGGACACCATGGGAGGAGCAGTTGAGGGTGAGGAATGAGCCCCACTATCCAGGATGTGAGGTGCAGGGCGCATGGGACCCCACATCTGCAGCTGGGGCTGCCCCACAGGGAGTGCTGGAGGCTATGGGAATGGGCAGAGCTCAGAGGTCCCCTGGGTTATTTATTTATTTTAGAGGCAGGGTCTTGGCTGGGCACAGAAGCTCACGCCTGTTATCCCAGCACTCTGGGAGGCCAAGGCAGGCGGATCACCTGAGGTCAGGAGTTCAAGACCAGCCCGGCCATGGTGAAATCCTGTCTCTACTAAAAATACAAAAAAATTAGCCGGGCGTCGTGGTGTGCACCTGTAATGCCAGCTACTCAGGAGGCTGAGGCAGGAGAATCACTTGAACCTGGGAGGCGGAGGTTGCAGTGAGCAGAGATCGTGCCATTGCACTCCAGCCTGGGCAACAAGAGCAAAACTCCATCTCAAAAAAAAAAAAAAAGATAGAGTCTTGCTATGTTGCCCAGGCTGGTCTTGAACTCCTGGCCTCAAGTGATCCTCCCGCCTCAGCCTTCCAAAGTCCTGGGATTGCAGGTGTGAGCCACCATGTCAGAGGCCCCCTTGGGCCAGCCTACTGGTGCCCAGGAGCTCCTAATGCAGCCCCAAAGGGCAGCTCCCTCTGGGAATATTGCACTTGGTCCTCAGCCTTTGCCTGGAGGTCTACCCCTCCAAGGACCTCAGGGGGCAACCTGCCAATGTGGGGTCTGCTCATCCCATGCACCAATGCTCCCTTGGCCTGCGGTGGGAGGGGCATCCCTGTGCCTTGGGTGACCTACGTTGGGTCCCAGGCCATCCTATTCTGCCATGAATACTACCCTCCAGGCCCCCACACTGGGCCACAGACCACCAAGGTCCCCCCCCCTGCTCGGAAGTGGCCTGCCCTCACATAGCCTGACACCCCAGGGCCACAGCCTCTGCCCTGACCCCGTGGCCCACCCCGACAGCACTGGCAGCCTCAGCCCCCTACTCCGACTTGGCCCAAGACGCATCTTCCTAAAACCAAAGCTCTGTCCTTCTGATGCGCTCGGGCCAGCGTCCGTAGGCGGCCCAGGTAGGGTGGGGTTCTTGAGAATATTGGCCCACCCTGATCCTCTTCTGGGCGGAATAAGAATCCCATCCTCCTTCTGGGGCCTGGGTTCTCTCATGGCTGGGAAGAGCCCATAGTAGCCAGTGGGGCTCACAGTTCGGGCTCCTGGCCAAGAGGCTGCGCTGGGCCCAGGGATGAGTCTGGGAGACGTAGCCTGTGTAGGTTGGACGCTCTTGCAGCTTCAGCTGCTTTGGTCAGGCCCCCATGTGCACACGGCTGGGTATCGAGGAAAGGGCAGGCAGGTGGATAGCCTGGGGGCTTCGGGCAAATCCCCAAGGTCTGGAGTCGGAGACGAGGCTGCAGAGCAGCTCCAGCAGAGCCTCACACAACCGCACCAAAAACCTCAGTCACGGGCGCACCTAACACCCCCATCCTTCCCGTGAGCCAGGACCTGGCCCGGCGGCGGGGGGGCCTCTCTCCGAGGGAAGTGCGCCACCATCAGGACATGGGGTTCAGGAACCAGCCCAGGCTGAATGGAGGAGAATGGAGGCAGGAAGGCCAGGAAGAAGTTGAAGCTGCCTTCCCAGCGACAGGTGAGGCTGGGGGCTCGGCTGAGCCGCACCAGAGGATCGCGCAGGGCCTGGGGGCTGTCCACCTAGGCATGGAGAGCAGGCCAGGAGGAGAGGGCCACAAGCCCAGCAGTGAGTTCAGGAGCCCTAGAGCCCAGAGCCACCGTCCCAGGCCCGAGCTGAGCACCCGCTGGGATTTGTGCCTGCTGGAAGATGCCCTCCTCAGATCCCCTCACCCCTGTCCCAGGGCCTACCGCCCCATCACCCACACTGAGCCATGAGGGGTCAGAACAGACACGGGCTGTGGTCCGGCAGCTGCCCGCACCCCCAGGCACAGAGCCACGGGGCAGAGGGGAGCCTCCATCTGGGCCAACAGGGCCCATCTCAGGCAATGAGAACAGGAGGGGAGGTGGGGCTGAGGCCTGGGCTGGGGGGCTTAAAAGGGCTTCCCAGAGAAGGCCACAGCTGAGTCGGGTCTGAGAGCAGAAGTGCATGGCCAGTGAGGGCAGCGGGGCTGGGAGGTGGGACCTGAGGGCCCTGGGAGGAGGCCATGGCGGGCAGAGGCCAGCAGCCAGTCAGAGCTGGCAGCTCACAGTCACCCCCTGGGGACGGTCTGGGTCCGCCATGCCCAGAGGGAGGCCGGTGTGAGAACAGCCAGCGGAGCCAACCTGAACGTGCCTCCCTCCTGGCCCCCACCCTGACCCAGATCTCGCTGCCATCCGAGCAGGAAGGGAGCTGGGATCTGAGATTGGGCCCCCACAGACTCAGATGCTGCAGGGGTGGGCCACACCCGGCAAATGGGAGACCAACACCAGAGAACCAGCTGCCCCGCTCGGCCCTGACCCAACCTCCAGAGCCCATCTCTCTCTGGAGGTGGCTCCAGCCCCACCATTCCGGCCCCTGCCCATATCTGGGGCAGATCAGCTGGGGAGGGACAGGGACAAGAGTCGTGCTAATCTCTGCGTCTCCTGGGACGGCCCTGCCAGGTTCACAGCGGGTGGGGGTTGGTGAGCAGGGTAGGATTTCCAGCTGGCCCCATCCCAGGCGCCGACACCTGCTTCGGGCGCGACGAGTCCATTCTGCTCCTGTCAGAGATAACACCTCCGGCGCTCACCGGCTGTCCAGGGAACAAGGGCTGGCACTGGCTCGGGCCAGGCAGAGAGGTGGGCACGGTGGGCCAGGGCCCAGGGGAGGGCCAGTTGGAAGTGAGAACCCCCCTTCCTGCCTTCCTTCAGGGGGCTCAGAGGGAGGGGCATGGGATGGGAGTGGAGCAGGCTTGGGGGACCCAAGGGGTCCCTTCCTCTCCAGGACACAAGCCACCTTGGACACAACTGGCCCCTCCCTCATCCCCCAGTCAAACAAGGTGGCCAGAGAGGATGTGGGGGAAGGAGGTGGAGACCCGGGCCAACTCCCCAGATCCCCCAGCCCCTGCCTGACTCTTGGCCATCTGCCCAGCCCTGGGAAGAGAGGGCCACAAGCATCTTTTGGTGGTGCCATAAGTGCCCCCTGACAGTAGCCTGAGTTTCCCATGCTTTGAGATGGGGTGGTGGGGAGGGACTGACCTGTCCCTGGGTCCCCACCATCTCTGGGTCTTTGGACACAGGTGTGTGGGTACCCGCGCCTCTCCACGGCATGGAGCTGGCTTTGGGTAAAGTCCCTATCCCTGTGGTCCAGTCTGAGAGGTGGCCGGTCACAGTCACCCCCGACCCCCCTCCTCGGAGGCTTGGGTTCCCCCAATAACCTGGGCCGCCATCACGCAGCCTGCAGGCCGCTTTGCATACTCTTGGCCTCCACCGCTGCCAGGCACCACAAACACCCACTGAGCCCAGACCCTGCCAGGGGCCAGACCCAGGGCCCCTCCCAGGGACCCCTCCCAGGGCTGGGGCCTATGTTTGCCCAGGGGCCATGTATTCATGGGTGTGCCCCACACCCGCAGGCATATGCTCACGTGTGTCTGTGTGCACAGAGGGGCCAGGGCAGAGTCCCTGGTAGTGCCCTGCTGAGCAGGCCCCAGGCCCCCCTGCAAGCGGTCAGATCGGAAAGGTTAGGGATCAGGACACAAGTTGCTGGCACCAGGAAACCGAGGCCCGTGCTCCCAGCCCCTCCCGATGCCTGCACCGAGCCCCCCCGTAGACTGCCAGTGGCTCCTCTCTGGGCCTCTGTGGGCTGAGCTGGGGCCTCTGCCTGCCAAGGCCCCCGTTCACCCCCCTTCGGAGTCTGGGGCCCCGAGCTGCGGTGCAGAACTGGAGGGCGGGGGCGGGGCTGCGCCACAAGCCAGACCCGGAGGCCCCAGCAAAACCGCGAGGCCCAGCACCGGGCCGGCTGGGGTGGGGGAGGAGGGGTCCCGGCCCACACTTCCAGCCCCCACAGGGTCCTCACACACCCAGCCTGGCCTCCAGACAGGCAAGTGGACCCAGAGAGGGGTGGCCACTCCCAGGCTGCACACAGCACACCAGGCCAGGCGAGTAGAGAGGGTGCTCCCGGCAGTGACGCGCCACCCGAGACAGAGAGCCCCTTCCCGGCCCCCACCCGCTGTCCTCATGGCCTTCAGGCACGCAGTCTGGCCAGGGACCCTCCCGGGACCCTCCAGTTTCTCACCCTGGTGAGTCCTGTGTGCTGTGCCACCACCCCATTGACATAGGTCCTCTATCGCCATGGGCCTCCTCGTCACCATAGCTCCCCATCGCCATGGCCAGGCCTCAAGCCTGAGCCCAAGTCTTTGCTCAGATCACAGCTCCAGAGTGACCTGAAGGCCCTGGGTGGGGAGAGGTTTGCAAACCCACAGAGCCCCCAGGGACCTCACAGGGCTGCCCCGTGCAGTGCAGCCTGAGGCCGGGCACCCCTGGTGGGCCTGAGATGTGCTTGGTCCTGCTGCCCTGCCTCCTCCGCTACCCAGAGCTGCAGAGCCTGGAGCCCCCGGGCCGTAGAGACCTCAGCCCTCACCTGCCCTTTGCCTCTCAGGTCCCAGGGTTAGGGTTGGGGTTAGGTTTCCTCCGAGTGAAAAGCCCAGGGCCCCCTCCTAGTGTCTGTGTCCCACAGGAGTCAAGCCTCAGGTGGATGCCAGAACATGCACCAGCATGGCCTTCGTCCCTAGGCCACCAATGCCCACGACCACCACTGTCCGGAGGAGAGGAAGCCCTCAGGGAGCTGAGACAGTGGGCAGACTCCACCCGACCCCAAGGCTGGTGCCCCCCACCTGGCTACACTGCCCTCTTGGAAGCCGTCCTCCCCCGCCCCTGCCCGATGGTGGGCGTCCTGACTTCTGGGGGCGAGTCCTGCAGACCCTGTAGGGCTCTGTGCTGTGCCAGCCTTTCTCCCATCAGGTGCTTCTCCTGGGGGGTGGGCACAGAGTGGGGGAGTCTTTGGGGCTTTTTTCCCAGGAATGGTCCCAAGTCACCCTCTCAGAGCCAGCTCCACCCCCACCCGCTCTGCACCCCCGGCACAGAGCCCAGAGGCCTACAGAGCTCATTAGCACAGCAGCGGCCCCGCCGAGCTCGCTTTAATTGGGGCCGGCGGGACGTGAGAACCCGGGGACCCCGTGCCCGGGCCGCAGGGGGAGGGGACACCCGCCTGGGCTGCCCGCGGCGGCGGCCCGGATTAGCACGAGGCTCAATGGGCCCAGCGAGCGGTAATTAAAGCTGCCCGCCCGGGCTGCCGCGGGGCCCAGGGAGGCTCTGGCGCCCGCCCCGGTTCTACCCCAGAGCCCGCCCCGCCTGAACCTGCACAGTAGCGCCCCACGCCCATGAGTGCTGGGAGGCCACATCCCCCTCCTCATCAGCTCTCCTCCTTCCTGCCAGGGTGACCAAGGTAGTCGTTGCATGCTGCTGCCTGCCTCGGTTTCCCCTTTAGAAAGCTGGGCGAACATAGTCCTGCCATGGAGTGTCTTGGGGTGGTGGGAAAGGGTCGTGGGTGGATTCTGGTCTATTAGCGGGTGCAGGGGTGTGGCCAGCCACTGCAGAACCATCCAGAACTCCTGCACGTCCATCTCTGCACTGGGCTTCCTGGGAGCTGCTCAAAGGCCTGGCCAGGTACTAGAAACCAGGCCTGAGGGGTCCAGCCCAGACCCTGAGTGGGGCCGCCTCTTCAGGGGGGGCCTCTGGGAGGCCCAGCTGAGCCCTGCCTCGGGGGCCTGAAGGGGTGCAGGCCCCTGGGAACCGTGGTTCCTCCTCACTCCACCTGACTTCCCTGCTGTACCAGCCCTCACCTGGGACCTGGGCCTGGAGGTGGCTCAGGGATGAGACAAAGAGGCAGGCTGGCATCCCCTTGGCCTGACACCCCTCCTGGGGCTGACTCCGGAAGAGCAGTCCCAACTGACCCAGAAGCTGCCGAAAGTTCCAGGGTTGAAGGTACAAGAGCAAAGGCAGAGAACTAGCCCTGCTGCCTGGTCTCAGTGGGAAGTGGAGGCCATGGGATCCCCACGGTGGAGCGGCCCCCCTTGGCCAGTCGCCCCCACATCAACCCTGTCATTACTTGATCGGGTTTCCCGCTGCAAACCCCAGGCTCCTGTGGTTTCTTCAGAGTCACAGGATCCGGCCAGGCCTGTCCTTGTCCTGGCCAGGAGAGTGGAAGCCATGGGGGACTCGGGACTCTACCTTTCCAGAGGCAAAGGGGTCAGAGCTGGCCAAAAACTCCTCCAACCAGCAAAGACGGGGCTCCTGAGTTCAGGGCCATCACCGTGGGGCCTAGGACAGAGGACTCTGGCAGGCATGACCTACAGAGCCTCTGCCCTGGGCACTGATAGGCTCCAACGGGTGCCCCCTACAGCCACGGCCGCCCCCTGAAGCCCCACAGGCCCCACACCTGCCTGAACTGGTCCTGAACTATCTGGGCACAGGGTGGGGGCATCAGGAGACATGGGGCTGTGGGCATGTGGGGGGCAGAGGGGGCCCGCCAATACAGCCCTCCAGGGACTCACTGCAGCCCACCCACACGTGCACTGGGGCAACAGCACCTGTAGGTGCCCACCTGGTGCCCACCTGCCTAACCGTGCTGGCCTGCTTGGCCCCACGCTCCTCCCAGAATGCAACCAGTGTGGGTGCCAGGCCTGTGGGTGGGGGGCAGGGGACTGTCAATGTTTTACCACCAAACTTTAGAGGCCAACGTGACTCTGGGTGGCAGCAGGAATGGGGCCCTCAGCCGGCCCCCCACAGGCCTGCCTGGGTCAGGTTTGGCCACATTTTTTCTCTTGGGAGAGGGCTTGTTGCTTCCTCTGGTGAAGATGTTTACTCTCCTGAGGCCGGGGCGCCTGCTGGGGTGCCTGTGCCTGTGTGTGCCTGCGTGTGCATGTGTGCACGTGTCCCTGTGGCTGGGTTGCTGGAAGCGGGTCCTGGGCGGCAGCGAGGGTCGAGCTGCGCTTTGGGCCAGAATGAGCAGGAACAGACGGAGGATTAAAGAGGGGAGCCCGGCCCAGGCCATTCCCTGCGGACCGCAGGGCCAGCCACGCACGTGTGGTCCAGGCCAGGACGCCTGCCCTAGGCCCCTGCAGGGCTGGGCAGATGTGCAGAGCCCCTGGGCTCCTGCGCCAGCAATTACCCTAAACAGGCGGCCCCAGAGACGGCGGGGCCGGGTGAGAACGGGCGAGGACACCTTTGGTGTTGGGGCTGAGGTCAAGTTCCCCCTCCACAGCTGCTGTGGGGTGACCTTGGGCTGCCTCATTGCACCTCATTTTCCCCCCTGTAAAATGAGGGTAATAACAACACCTTTTTGTAATGTAATCTGGGTCAGGCGTCCCGGGATAGGGCCGGGCATTCAGACAGCGCTCCGCATATGTGAGCCGGCCCGAGCTCTGGCTGGGGACAGCGACATCTCATGAGCAGCCTCTCCTCTGGCCCCAGGGCCCAGAAACTACTTTGAGAGAAAAGGATGAGGCCAGGTGGGGGGTGGGGAAGGGGTGCTAACCTGCCTATGGAACCTTGGAGCCAGGGCTTCCAGGAGGACGGGAGGCGTGCAGGGAGCCAGCGACCTAGGGCTGAGCTCAGGAAACTCCCGCAGGCTGCCGGGAGGAGGCGGTGCTGGGGTTGCGGAGAAGGGCTGGAAGCCGGGGCCTGGGGTGGGGGGTGGGGGGTGGAAGGCGGGGTGGGCTGGGGGGCGGCGGCCGTGACCTAGCGGGGGCGGCACCCCTCCCACCTGGAGAACACCCTTGGGTCTTTCCGAAGGGCACGAGGGTACGGGCCGCCCCAGCTCTCCACAAAGGGCAGCTCCGGGCCTCTGCGAGCGAGCGGGGTCGAGAGCCGGGCGCGGGGCGCGGGGCGGGGGGCTCCGGCCGGCGCGGGCGTGGCGGGCGGAAGGGGCTCCCCGGGCGCCGCTCAAAGGCCGCTAATGTTCGCTAATCCCGGCCTTTCAGGCGGCCGCGGCCCGAGCTGTTGGCCCAACAACAGGCGGCTGAAAGGGGAGCGCGGGGCGCTGGGGGCCGCTGCCCCCGCCGGCCCCGCCCCCGACCCGGCGGCCTCGCGCCCGGGACCCCAGCCCTCGGCGCCCGGAGGGTCCGCGCGCGCCGCCCCGTGGGGACACCGAGGCCGGGAGCGGCCGGGCGAGCGGGGCAGACCGGAGCGGGGAAGGAGGAAGGGGAGAGGAGGGGGAAGGAGGGGGGGAGGGGGGAGGCAGGGGGAGACCCGCCCCCTCCGGCTGCGCCGTGGTTCCCAGGCCGGGAGGGGCGCGGGGGCCCCCTGGTCGCAGACGGGCCGGGCCCCTCTGGAGCGTGACCCCGGCTTTCAGCGCCGCCCCTGGCCCGGCCCCAGCGCCTCGTTAGGGATTTAATTAAGGAGACGCCGGGGATTTGCATAATCTCCGAGCCGCGCGGGGAGCCCCGGAGGCGGGCAGGCGGAGGGGGCGGCGGGGCCGAGCGCGCCTCTGGGCTTGGGTCTCCCAGTCGGGGCCGCAGGGGCCGGAGCAGGCGAGGGACCACCGCGGGCAGGAAGCACCCTTTGTGCCACCGCCGGCCCTGGAATTCCCCGTCGGAGCCGGAGGGTCCCCTCCATGGCCGACTGGCCTCGCGGACCCAGCTGGACGGGACAGGGCTCCCCGGGGGGCCGCGCTCACCCCACCCCCCTTCCCCCGGCAAACAGCAAAGGCAAACATTCCAGCCGCGCCCGCCGGAGCCAGGAGGGTGAGGGCAGGCGGCGGACCCCTGCCAGTGGCAGCACATCCCCCTACAGCCCTGGTCTGAAGAGGGCAGGGACCAGGCTCTCGCTGGAGCTTCTGTGCTGACCCCTGAGGAGGGGATGGCCGGAGACCCGTCCTCGGACCCTGGACTGGAGAGGAGGTGGGGGAGGGGTCTCGGGCGACCTGCTCAAGGGCCCTGTGGCTGTGGCTGTGGCTGAGCGCAGGTCACTAAGGCCCAAACTGGGTGGGTGAACCCTGCTTTCGCACCCGCCCACGGGGCCCCTGCCTCTAGAGGCGGTCCAGATGGAAGACAGGGTCCCAGGTCTAGAAGGTGGGTACGTCCCGGCCCCCTCCCCTCCCTCCTCAGCTGGCACCTCAGAGCTGGGAAGTGCATGACAATGTGGCCTTGGGAGGGTTGCCGGGACTCAGCCAGGAGGCGTTGCAGGCCTGGGCCGTCCCCTGGGCCTCCGCCATGGCCCCAGCAGCCTCCTCACGCCTGGCACTCGCCTGCCCTGTGGGCATTCCCACAGCCTTCAAAGGGCATGTGGGCCCCGAGAGGGGCAGGGCCTTTCATCTCCTGGGTGGCAGGCCCAGAGCTGAGTGATTCCAGGGGTACTGGCCTCCCAGGCCCTGCCCCCTAATACCCTGGTGGGACCTGGCACCCCAGCCAGCCTGGGCTCTGCCCACCATGTCAGGGAGGGGCCCCAGGGCAGGGCGGGAGGTTAGGAAGGTGTGAGCCTGCACCTAGGCCCAAGGCCACATACAAAGGCGTAAAATTACACCCTCCTCACGTTTGACCCCAGCCCCAGTCCCCACAGGGACCTTGCTGTCCTGGGTGGCTTCCTGTCCCCTGTGCCCATGGCAGCCAGGGGGTCCCCCACATCCTGCCCCACCCCACACCTGCAGTGGCTCCTGTGACCTCCAGGTCAGAACCAAAGCTCCCTGGTGCCCACTAGGCTGCAGCACTAGTGTCCTGTGCTCCACGCCCTCCTCCCTCCTCCCTTCTCCCCACTCTGTGCCTCCTCCGTTGCTGGAATGCAGGTGCCTTGCTCATCTTCACCCCTCTGGGCATCCCCTCAGGGCACAGTCACGTGACACAACAGGGCTGAGGTGGTGCAGAGCTGGCTCCTCTAGGGAGGCCTAGACAGAGGAGGGTCCACACCCAGGCCCGCCACGGGCTTTGCCTGCAGAACCCCTGCACACTGCCATCTCTCAGGAGCAGAGGGCAGGGGACAAGCCTGAGCAGAGGGCAGGGGACGAGGCCAGCCTGAGTCAGGGGAGCTTCCTCTGCCCGAGTCTTCAGGGGTGAACAGGAGCTTGCTAGGATGGAGGAGGAGGTAGAAGCGCCCAGCAGACCCCAGGGATGCAGGGGTGGCAATGTGAACTGGGCTGGGCAGGAGGCCTGGGCTTTGGGGTCTCTGGATTGACCCTGCAGCTTTTTGTGGCCCAGGGACCCTGGGGACAAGAAACTGTCCCCAAACATCAAGTTCCAGTCCCTGGCAGTCCCCTCCCTGCACCGGGCCTCAGTGCCACCCAACTCTTTGTGCCCCATGGAGACTCCACTCATCTGAGAGCCGGGGCTGGGGGACAGGAGTGTCCTAGCTGCAAGCTGCACTGGGGCCAGGGACAAGGCAGCCCCAGTGGGGAGAGGCAGGCAGAGGGGTCTCTGGAGAGAGGTGGGTTTCAGCGCCCAGAGGCGCACAGTGTAAACCCAGCCCTGACCGCCCAGTCCCATTCTCAGCTGAGGGGTCTGGGCCCAAAGCCAGCCACACCTTCAAAGGAGGAAGTCAGAAGATGCCCTCAGCCCCATAGCAGCCCCCCGCCACCTGCCTCAGTACCTGAGTCCCAGGCCATGATGTCCTGCTGGCCCCTGCTCTGGTGCCAGGCACCCATCTTGCCCGCACCCCTCGCAGGGCTGGAGGCTCAGGCCTGCCCCGAGGAGAGGAGGAGGGAGGGGAGGATGGACACCTTACGGGGCGGTACCAACCTCAGGCCACAGCCCCCACCATGGTCTGCGGTGCAGGGGAGGCTCTAAGGAGGCTGGGGGTTCGAGGGCAGAGGGCCGGTCTCAGGGAGGCCCTGCAGGAGCAGGAACGGAGGGTGGGGGATCCCCTGCAGGGGCATGATATGGGTGGGAGCAGGCTCAGGAGGCCAGCCAGGCTCACACTCGGCCCCCAGGTCTCAATCACCTGCCCTTGGGGTCTGCAGGGCCCCATCGCCTATGGCCACGAGAGGGACAGATGCCAGCTGCCTGGTTTTCATTCAGTTTCACTTAAACTGTCTAAATATTGGCCGGGCATGGTGGCTCACACCTATAATCCCAGCACTTTGGGAGGCTGAGGTGGGTGGATCACCTGAGGTCGGGAGTTCAAGACCAGCCTGACCTGTTAACATAGAGAAACCTTGTCTCTACTAAAAATACAAAATTAGCTGGGCATGGTGGTGCATGCCCATAATCCCAGCTACTCGGGAGGCTGAGGCAGGAGAATCACTTGAACCCAGGAGGCGGAGGTTGCGGTGAGCTGAGATTGTGCCATTGCACTCCAGCCTGGGCAACAAGAGCAAAACTCCATCTCAAAGAAAAAAAAATTCTCTAAATATTGTCCTAGGCAGCTCCAGACCCACACCCCTCCTTCCGACTCGAAGTTCCCCAGGGCTGCACCTGAGGGCTGGCCTGTGTTTGCAGCCCCCCAGAGCCGAATGCCTGCTCTGCTGAGCGGGGCCTGAGCCCAGCGGGGCAAGCCCTGGGCCTGGGTCTCTCTTCTTTCTCCTCCTCTGCCCCCAACCATCCTGGCACCCAGCCCAGCCCCTGAAGGGACGACTTGGCTCTTGACTGTGGAGGTGGATGGCCCGGACGCCCGCTCCAGGCCACGACTCCTGGATGAGCACAGGCCAGCTGGTGTTGTGGGGTCTGGGGGCAAGGGCGAGGCCGCCCAGAGGGCTCTGGGGCCAGGGTCAGGGTGGGCCTGTGGGTCGGGGGTGCAGCACCGAGCCCCCGGCCCCGGCCCCGTGGCCAGAGACAGCCGTTCCTGAAGGGGCCTTTCTCCAAGCCGGGTGCGGCAGGAGCCCCAGCCTGCCCAGCCTCGCTGCCGGCGCCTCTCGGCCGGCGGCCACAGCCCTGATGTTGCTTTAATAAAACAAAGTTTTTCTTTCGTGCGCGGCCTCCAGTGGTGAAAGGGCCGATTTACGGAGCCGGAGCCCCCTCCCGGCACCCCGCCCACCCGCCCGCCCTGCGGTGGCGCTGGCCTGGCCGCGGGTAATTTATAGCCTCAACTTAGCACACTTGCCCGGGCCAGGGCGGCATGACTGGGGCCCTTTATCTCGGCCCCGGGGCCAGGGCGGCTCAAGGCTCCATTCACGGCCGCCGCGGGCTCCCGCCTGGCCACGTCCCTCATGCAGGCGTTTGGAAGCCCCGCGGCACCCGGTGGGTGAAGACAAGCTGTGCTGTTTGTGCCGTGGCGGCGGCCGCTCTCCGACCCCCCTGGCCCGGCCCCTCCCCGGCCCCTCCCCGGCCCCGCCGCCCAGGCACAGGTGAGGAGACCGAGGCCACAGCAGAGGCGCTGGAGTTTCTCTCTGTGTTCAGTGGGACCCAGTTTTCCTCCAAGGACACGATGGGGCCCAGGAAGCATAGTGCTGTCTGGGGCTCCGAGGCAGAGGCATGTGCACTTCGGGCCAGGCATCTCTGCCCTCCGAGTGGCAGCTTATGTGCTCTTTGAGCGGCCAGTGAGTGTAGGACCCCTGTTAAGGCCACCCTCACCCCAGGACCCCCACCCGAGGGGGCGTGGGGAAGGGGTGAGGTGCCCGAACCAGGACCAGGCCTCCTGGGAGTGGGAGAGACCTCCGATAGAGTATGGGGGTTGGGGGTCCTAGTGACCCACAGCTCGGGGACCCGGATGGCATGTGCTATGGCCTGCAACGACCCTTTGGAGAGGCTGTCGCTCCTGGTGCAGGCCTCAGTGCCGGCATCCCTCAGAGGTCCACCCGGGCAGCCCCTGGCCCCACCCACTCTGTGTGGGTTTTCGCAGGCTCACAGGCTCCCAGGCTCCCAGGTGGGCACACACACGGCTGCCCGCACTCACAAGCACACCTTGCACCAGACACACGCAGCTCACTCACTCAGTGTCTGTGCTGGACAGGGTAACAGGCATCCTGACCGGGCTTCCTGAACTCAGCACCCCGCCCCTCCCTGCCTCAGGCACCTATAGCTCTGTCTGTCCTTCCAGCCGCCCAGGCCTAGCCTCTCCAGGGCTCCTGGTCACCCATCCAGCCGCCAGGGCACCCTGCAGGACGAGACCTTCTCCATACCCTTCTGGACCACGGCAGCGGCTCCTCCCACCTCTCCTTGTGCCGCCCTGGCCCCCCTTCTGCCAGGTCTAGACCCCTGCAGGTCTCAGTGGGGCACACTGTCCTCTGTTCAGCACCCTCCTGTCTCCCCGGCTTGGGCTCCCAAGGGAAGGGGCAGAGGAACAGAGAAGCCCTGCCTTCTGCCCTCTGCCCTGGCTCATGGGTAGGGGGACCTCTTGTGTCCTGGAGTCTGCCCCTCTCCCGCCCAGTGCCATGCCTGCCGGGGTCGGGGGGTGCAGGCAGAGGAAGCAGATCCTGAACAGGAGCCTGGAACCTCGGGGGTGAGTGCAGGAGCCCTCTCTGGGCCTCCATCTCTTTGGCATTGACCTTGAGGGCTGCTGTGAGCTTCCTGGGGTTAGGGCTGGCACTCTCCCAGTCTCCCCAGCATGGACAGGCCCAGCCTGCTCGCCTCCTGGTAGGGGCTGTTCAATTCCAGACCCTGGCCCTTAAGTGCCATCTGTGGATGGCCCAGGGGCTCTGACTGGACCCTTCTACCTGCTCCTTGATTTCCGTGCTGGGCCCCTGTACCTGCTCCTGATTTCTACACTGGGTCCCTGGACGTCTGGCCCCTCCACCAAACAAGGCTCAACGGACCCAGGGGCCTGCTGGGGTCCCATGCAAATCTGAGGTCTTGAGGGAGGGTGAGGGGTGGAGGGTCGGGGGGCCGGGGTTCTCCCTCCAGGTTCCTTTCACTCAAGATGCCACACCCTCCGTCCTGTGCCACCCAGCTCCAGACCTGGGGTCAACCACATGTGCCAAGGAGCCTGAGACCCCAGCCCATGCCCAGCCAGTCAGAGGTAAGGACACGGAGGTGGGGCAGGACGTCCTCTGGGGGCCTGGGCTGCCCTTGAACATGAGGGAATGAGCAGGTGGCAGAGTCTGGAGGGTCTCCGCCTCAGTTCTGTGGCCCCCAAGGCTCCAAGCTCCACCCACCTCTGCATGGCAGATCCCTGTGAGGGGCAGGGTACAGAGCCCCACTGAGTGGGCACCCTGGGGCTCCCACGTGGAGGAGCACAAGGTCCCACACTGCAGACAGCTGGCGAGGCCAGAGTTCGGCTCCTCCAAGGTCAAGAGTCGGGAAAGTTGAGAGTACAGAGGGAAGTGACGGTGGACGGCGTAGACAGGGTGCACGGGATGGATGGGGTGGATGGGGCGGATGGGGTGGACGGGGTGCGTGGGGTGGATGGGGCGGATGGGGTGGACAGAGTGGGCGGGATGGACGGGGTGCACGGGGTGGACGGGGCAGATGGGGTGCACGGGGTGGACGGGGTGGACGGGATGGACAGGGTGGACGGGGTGCACGGGGTAGATGAGGTGGACGGGGTGCACGGGGCGGGTGGGGGGGCGCACGGGGCAGGCAGGGCAGACGGGGTGGACAGGGTGGACGAGGTGCACGGGGTGCATGGGCAGTGTCTAGCCAGTGCCCTGCCCAGCACCTCACAGGAACAGGTGGCCGGCCGGGTGGAGTGCTGGGCCCGGAACACCTTTGCTTCCATCTCTTTGGAGCAAGATTTTCACTTTGTTCCCAGTGTCTCCGGGGGCAGTGACAGGAGACGGGGGGTGGGGGATGGGCAGCTGCACGGTGGGAGGGGGCCCGGCTGGAGGTCAGGTGGGCCCGGTGCAAGGGACCGACAGGGTTAACCTGCGGCCTCCGCTCCCACCATGATAGCTCGGCCATTAAAACTCTGTCTCCTGCCTGTGTCCGGGGCCTCCCAGGGCCTCTGTCTCACTTTCTAAGGCTCTGACAGGACCAGGGAGGGTGGGGGCCCCAGGAAGAGAGGGGGGCCTGCAGCATACAAAGCCCCCGGCCCCCTGGCCCCCAGCCTTGGCGCCTCCTCTGCCAGGATGCCAGCCTGGAGCCACTCCCAGGATGCCCTCCTTGGGGGCTGGCACGGGCCAGGCTGGGCGGGCATCCCCTGAGCCCAGCCCAGGACAGATCTGCCCTGGCCGCACCCCACGGCCACCCCCGAGCCGTTCCCAGGCCCTGCGAGGGTGGAGAGCCCCCCGCCGTCCTCGATTCCTCGTGCTCGGCTGCAGGCTGCTAGGAGCCGGGTAGGGGTGGGGGGCGTGTGACCAGGCGGAGGATCCGGGCAGGGGGCGGGTGCCCAGGGACAAAGCCCGCCTGTGATTAAGTCAT
Organism: Hylobates moloch; assembly: GCF_009828535.3. Classification (NCBI taxonomy): domain Eukaryota; kingdom Metazoa; phylum Chordata; class Mammalia; order Primates; family Hylobatidae; genus Hylobates; species Hylobates moloch. The sequence goes on from NW_026652292.1 coordinate 82,473,371, forward strand.
CTGCCCAACGCCCCCAGCCCAGCCAACCATGGCTGAGAGCTTTGCCTGCCCACACCCCTGGGCTACTGCCATCAGCCTGGCCCCCTGGCCCTGCAGCAGGCGTCGGTCCACCCCGCCATGGTGGGGGTATCTGCCTCCCTCTACCCTGCTGTGGCCTCTACTGACCAGCTGCCCACGATGTCCTCCCAGGGCCTGTCACCCTCTCACCCCTCCCAGGACACTTTGCCTCAGTGTACCCTTCTGTTCTAGGGACCACTCGGCTGGAGAAGCATCCGACTGTCCTCTCGCCTCCCCTAGGCCTGAGGCTGATGCCTGCAGCCCCTCCTACCTGCTCCTACCCTGAGCTCCCGGAGCTGGAGGGCTAAGGAGAGCCAGCTGGGGTGGGTGCAGGGTCACCCTGCTTACGAGTGTGGGAAGTCCCTGTGCCCTGGCTGCCTTTCCTGATGTTCCTGACGCTTCCGGGGGCCTCTGCTGGGCTGGCTCTGCCTGCCCCACCTCCTGGGAGTTGAGGGCTCCCAGGCGCCCCCACACGACTTGGAGGGAAGATTCCAGTTTGGTGGGGATCCTGGGGGCACCGGGGTTGGGAGGCTGTCTCGGCACCTGAGGGACCTCAAGAAACACATGCTCTCTCACAGACCCCTAACGTCAGGCCCGTGGGTCCACCAGGCATTCGTGGGCTCCGGCCCCAGCCGCAGAAGGGCTTCCCAAGCTGGGTGCCCTGGAGAGTCTCCACTTGTGTTAGAGCAAACGCCAAGTGGAGAGGGCCTCCGTGGGCAGGGTCGGCTCCCGGCCCCTCGGTCAGCTCGTCTCTAAAGTGGGGGCATCACCCCCTCCAGTGGGGACGGCTGAGGTGCAGTGGGAAGCAGTGGCGGCTGGAGGCCCAGACCCAGCCCAATGGGTGACTGGTGGGATTACAGCTGTCAGGCTGCGGAGATGGGGTTTCAGGACAGGGCGGAAAATGGGGCGGAAACTTCCTGGGATTTGTTGTAATCAGGGCCCGGGGCGGCCACAGTTTATCTTTGCCTTGGTCACACGGTCTCAGTCTATCTGGCCAGCATTCTGGGAGCTGGGGAGGGGTGGGACAAGGGCCCTGGAAACCGGGCCCAGAAGGGCCCAGGTGGGCTGTTGAGAGCCTGGGCAGGTCCTTCCTTCTCAGGGAAAGGGCAGGGGACTCCGTAGGCCCTGGGCGCCAGCCCGAGGTCAGCTCTGGGGAGCCTGACTGGTGGGTGGAAACTGGCTTGACCCCCTCAGGATCCCGGGTCCCTCTTCTCCCCAGTGAGCTGCCCTGTGGCCTGGGGGACAGGTAGGCACCAATGAGACACACAGAGCGGGTGCCAGGGAAGGAGGAGCCTTCCCCCCCCCAACCCCCGCACCCAACGCTGTGCCTACCCAGAGGGAGGGGAATGGAGTGGTGGGCCCGGAACCTCACCAGGACCCCACTTCCCACTCCAGGAGCCTGCTGCTCCCCCATGCTTGCCGGGGACCCTGGCCAAGCTTCTTGGTGTAAACTTGTGTTTCTCCAGTTCTATCTCAGCTGGCTGGGGCTACAGGGAGGCCAAGAAAGAGATCCTGCTCACCTGCCACAGCCTCACACCCCACCGTGTAGCCTGCAGCCCAGACCCCAGCAGAGGAGGGCACAGGGTTGGCCTGGGGTAGATGCTGCCAGTGGCTGTTGACCTCCCAGGGCCACCTGGGCTTTCCTGGCCTGCGCAGTCTCCCAGAGCTGCTTCCGCTGGCCCAGGGCCTGGGAGTGCCCCACACTCGGGCAGGGCCCTGGCAGCCGAAGGGAGGGGCTTTCTGAGCCAGTGGCCTTGGGACGTGCAGGGAAGGGGCTGGCGTACTGAGGTCACACTGAGTCTCCCTTCACCACTAGACAGGAGAGGCCTCCCTGATGGTGGCTTTGGACTCAGGGCTGAGGCAGCCTGAGCTATGCAGGATGGCTGGAGCTCTGTGGTGCTCACAGTGGCCAGATGCCACTAGGTGGTGGCAGGCATCAGCGGGGCAGTTGCTGGTGCCATGAAGATGTCAGCCCACCTCCATCCACCTGCCCAGGCCTGTCCGGGCTGGGCGTCCCCAGAGCCCTAGGCTGAGGCTGAGGCACCTGGGGCTGTGCCGCTCCCCTCCCCGCCCCATTCCAGCCGGGGCCTGCCTTACCCTCCCTGCCCCAGGGGTGGTTTCTGGCCGGGAACGCAGTGTCCTCTGAGACCCGCCAGGTCCCAACAGATGGGAGCGCTGTTCCCTCCCGCAGCCCATGCCCAGTGGCCCCAAGTGGGCCCTCAGCTTCCTCTTCTGGCTCTCAGACCAGCGCAGCATGCGGCAGGTGCCCATGAGGTCCGACTGGGCCCCCTCAAGCCTTCTGCTCTCTCGCCCTGCTGCCCGCTGTCCCCACTGGCTCTTTCCTGTCACCCTCCTGCCCCCCACATCGCCCCCGATTTCATCACCACCAGCTGCTGCCTGGCCTGTATTTCCTTCTCCCCGGGGCAGAGTGGGAGCTTGGTGAGAATGCAGCTATGTCCCCAAATGCCTGGGACAAGGAACGTGGTCAGTAAATGGTTATTGATGGACGGACAGACTGATGGACAGGAGGAGTGACAGAATGGGGCGGGGATTGTGGTGCAGGACTCGGGTCAGATGGACAGCATGCCTGGGGGGAAGGGCACTCGGTTGGCCCTGGAGAATGGGGGGGTCAGTGGAGGGTGGGAGGGGTACCGAGGTGACGAGGCGGTGGCCGGAGGCCTGGAGAAGTCGAGAGGTCTGTGGATGGCCGCTTGGTGTGCAGAGGGCAGAATGCTCATGCTCAAGGCAGGAGAAGGGGGAGGGCTGGGGTGGGAGTGGGGATGAGGTGGGAGTGGAGACAGGGTGGGGGTGGGGGTTGGGTGGGGGGATGGGATTATGGGGGCATGGAAAGGGTGGATGTATGGAGGCTGGAGGGAGATGGGTGGATAGGAAGTGGGTGGGCAGGTGGGAGGCGGGAACGTGGAGCTGGGAGTTGAAATGGAAGTCAGCGTCTCCCTGAATCCTGGGAGCTGGCACCAGAAGGTGTGTGGGGTTTTCTGAGCCCTTCTGTAAATGAAACCCTAAGGGCAGGCGGCTGGGTGTGGGAGGGGGACCCATCAAGGGGATCCACTTCATCATCGCCTGTGCCGCTGGCATTAGTGATTTTTGGGGCCCCAGGGGTGCACCCAGGGCCAGAGCCCAGCCTCCAGGGTCCTGGCACAGGCCGTGTGCTGCCACCTCCCCCTGCCTGGAGTAGCGCTGGGGGCTGCCTCCGGTGGGACCGAGCTGTTCACCAGCCCTGGGGAGCCCGGTGTGAATGAGCACCCACACCTGCCTCAAGGGGCCCTGTGGGCACCCCCACCCCTCCCGCTCCAAGCAGGCTGAGGCCCAAGGATGAGGTCACGTCTGCTGAGGGTGCCCCTGGGCCAGAGGCACGGAGCCCAGGGCCTCGCAGGTCCTTGCCCCTGCCCACCTCCACTCGCTTGGGCCATCTTGGGGTCACCAGGCGGGCACCAAGAGGAAGGAGGATGGCATAGAGACACCACTGGCCCACCTGTCCAGCCCTCAGGGACCCCTCTTTGGACAGCCTGGCCAGGACCTGAGGTACCCCGGAGCTCCCACACTGGCCATGGGGGCCGGGCTTTCTCCAGGGCCAAGTTCTTCTCATCCCTTCAGTCCATGTGGGGGCTTGCAAGGAGCAAGGCCAGGGCTGGGGTCACCTCTAGGTCTTTGGCTGCAGCAAGAGGTGGGGGTTTGCGGTGGATCATCCCCCACCCAGGGCAGGGTCAGGAGAGAGAGAGAGCGGGGTCTCAGTGCCTGGTGGGCGTGGTGTATAGTCCCCAGGCCTCTGTTCTGCTGTATGCCCATTTTACTGTGGGGGCACTGAGGCAGGCAGCGGGTGAGCTGGGGCTGCCTGGGGTGCAGACTCCATAGCCCTGAGCCCATGCCCAGGCGCCTCTATCCCAGGTCGGGGCCAGAGCTCCTGCTCCGGCTGGCACAGAGGCAGGAATGGAGTCTCGGCCCCTCTCAGCCTTTGCTGCGCCACCCATGCCGGTCCTCACGCAGGCGGGGGCCTGTGGCTGTCCTGCCTCCACAGGACTCGAGCTCAGTCATCAGCCCCTCCTGAGGTGGGGGTGCAGCTTTGCTGGGGAAGGGAGGGGTTCCGGACAGACGCCAGGCCTGCCTCCACCACAGGAAGAGCCGGGAAGGCCGAGTGGGCAAATCTTATTAGCCAGCAGACTTCCGAAGGCCCCATCGCTGACCGCCCAGCGACCTTCCACCTCTGCCTGGCTGTGGGGGAAGCCTGAGGCCGCCACTGCTGTGCCTGTATCACACCCCCCAGGGGCCAGGTTGTCCCTGAACAGGCCGGGGAAGCCCCCACTGGGTCCTTGCCTGGCCCCGTTTTCACTCTGGCTGAGAAGGCCCTGGGGTGTCTGGGCACTTTCCCGGCCTGGATGGAGCTGAAGCATGGGTGTTGGGGGCCCTGTCCAGCTCTGGGGTTCCACTCAGCAGCCTGGGCCTCAGGAACGTGCCCCCCACTTGCCTGGAGTGTGGCTAGAGTCGGCGCCATCCCAGGGGCATGGCAACTTGGCCCATCCATGGGCGTGGCATGGCCTGGGCCCCTCCCCTGCCCCCGGGGCCTGGGTGTGTGACCCAAGATCCCGACACCCTGGGCTCTAGCTGGCTGGCCCCTGGTTTAGGGCCTGGGCGAGGCCACCCCCGAGATGTCCCAGTCTGGAAGGGCCTCCAGGTTGGGGCACTAGCCTCTCTGCTTCCGGCGGTACCATCCCAACAAGTCAGCTCCAAGCCAGCTTCCCCAAGCCTCAGTTCCCCCATCTGTAGATGGAAAGCATGACCCATCACAGTCCCAGCTCGGCAGTGGCCCCGCAGAGAGTGCTGGGCAGGAGCCACGTCCGGGGCCCTGTGGCCTCGTGGCTGTGGCCTGTGCTCCCTTCCTCCCCCAGCCCAGGCCCTGCGGGCAGCGAGGCCCTCAGCGGGGCCCCCATCTGGAAACGATTGTGCTCATGGCCCTCAAAGATATAATTAAAATATATTGGGTTTTATGCTCCTTCCTCAGCTGGGGCAGAATCCAGGCTGGTTATGAAATCGGATCGTGCTGATTGGGCATGGAGGCCGCGGACTTGGAGGGCGTCCGACCCCCGCCCAAGCTGCCTTCGTGGCTTCCCTGAAAGCTGGTGGCACAGAGGAGGCGGTGGGGGCGAGTGTGGGGGGGCTTTGCTGCGCCCATTGCCCTGTGTCCTCCAGGAGTGTTGCTACATGGTGGGGGGCAAGGATTGGACCCAGAGCTGCCCAGGAGGCACCCGGCCTGTTCCCACGCCTGCCCTTGCCCAGTTCCTAGGACATGCCTGACTCGTGTGGACCGCCCTGCTCTGTGCCAACGTGACCTCTACTTCTCTGTCCTCCGGGCCCCACCTCCCCCAGGAAGCCTCCTTGGTGGATGCCCCCGATATGACCCATCTGAGATCCATCTGACAGTCACCCTGGCCCCCAGGGAGTGTGAGGGCCCAGGGCAGATTTGGAGTTCAAGGGGGTCCTGGAGGGCCACCTAACGCCGTGGCTGGCTCCTGCCTGGCCCCTGCCCCAGCCTAAGTGCCTCTGCTGGGCCTCAGGCTTCGGTGGCTGATGAAAACCACACCTCAGCCTTGGGAACTGGTGGCTGCTCTCCAGGGAGCCCTCTGACAGGTGTGGGACAGGTGCTGGGTCTGGGACAGGGCCGGGCCACACGTGGAACAGCCAGCGGCAGCTGTCTCTCGAATCTGTGCCCCGCCTGGCCGTCTGCTGCCTGGAGGCTGCCCACACCTGCTCTGAGGCCTCTCAGCCTGAACACCTCCTCCAGGGAGCCCTCCACGCCTGCCTCGGCCTTCACTGTTCGTCCCTCATCCTGTCCTAAAAGCTCAGGTTCCAAGTCATGTCCCCCTCCCTGGCCTCAGGCAGCAGCCACCTTCCCAGCCCCTCAGCACAGGGCTGTCTGTAGGCCTCTCCCTGTTGTGGGTGGTGGCGCCCAGGAGAGCCCTGCTCAGAGCAGCTCTCTTGTGCCTGAGCCCAAGGCTTCCCCATCACAGCCCCTGTCTCCCTTCACGTCTCAGGGCCTCAAGTGGCCCCAGTAAAGACACGCAGCCCAGCTCCGTGGCCCGAGGAGATGGCAGCTTCTGCCGTGAGCCTGGCTGGGCTCTCCCGGGTGCCGGGTGGTAGGCTCAGGGCTCCCCCAGCCCTGCTCCTCATATGCCCCCAGGATGGGCAGCTTTCCTCTCCCCAGCTGCCTGTCCCACCTCAGGACCGGTGACAGATCCTCACTGCCTGTCCCCTCCCACCTGCCGGCAGCAGTGCCTGAAGCCCAGAGGACTCCAGGTGCCAGGCTCGCCCTGGGGAGGAGCACGGGGCCGGGCAGTCGTCTGCCGGGGAGGAGCAAGCTGGTGCCTGGGACACACAACTCCCCATGGTGTCGGGCTGGGGGCAGCATGCCTGACCTGGCAGTGGCCCCAGTGACGGCTCGGTGTGGCCATGGCTGGGCTCAGCCCAGTCTTATCTGTGGAGGCTCAGAGACCAGTGGCCACTTCCCGGGCTCTGGCAGTGGCGGCTCCCACTATGCCTTCCCCAAGCCAGTCTGGTGCCCACACCCTGGCCAGGGGTCCCCAGCCCCCTTGCATACTCCACAGCACAGATCTCAAAGGCCACTGTCCAAGGCCACCCCCGGGTGCCCCTTGCCCCACACCTGGGCCCCTCATGGGCTGGAGACTCGCTGCTTCTGACTCGGGTCCCAGGGCAGGGCACCCACCTGGGTCCCAGTGCCCAGGGGCTGCCGCCCACATGCTGAGCCCCTGACCCTGGAGTTTCAGGTCCCAGCTGGAAAGCGGGGAGGGTGCCTGTCTCAGGCTTCTGGAGATCCCCAGGAGGGCGCCCTCCTCCACGTGGGCCCGGGAGCAGGAAGTGCTTGAAGGGGCTCCCAGGTGGGGCCAGCACTGCTCTGTGGGTTTTTCCAGCGAGGGGCTCCTGGGATCTGAGGTCCTCTAAGACTCCCCACCCCCAGCCCCCAGCAGGTGGGGACCCTGCCACGCTTCCCTCTGAGGTCTCCACAGGAGTGGGTGCAGGTCCTGTGGCTTTGCTGGAGGTAGAGCTAGGGCCTCCTGCAGCCCTAGGTCACGGGTCTATGACTGTCACCATCGGGTGGTGGCTGGCCTGGAGAGTGTCTCCTCTCGCAGGTGGAGTCAGGGGCCTGGGTTTCAAGTTTGGGGCTTGGGGACTTCAGTGAGAAGACAGGCCAGGACCTGGCCATGGATGAGGGGACAGCAGGAGAGACCCCCACCTGGTTCCCGTCTCCTCTGCCTCCTCCCCTTTGCCAAGAGGCCTCACCACCAGCACCCCAAGTCCCCACAGGCTGGTGCCCTGCGAGGCCCCGGGCACTTCCTCCAGGAAGCCTTCTCCCACCCCTGCAGATCAGCCACACCCAGCAGTCCCCAGCCAGAGGAGGGGCACCTGGGGCCAGACAAGCCTGGGCTCGGGGCAGAGGTGCCTTCCTGCTTTCTGGGCGTGTGGGGAGGGGGTTCCCAGAAATGCCGAGGAGGCCTGGCCGGCAGCCCGAGGGGAGAGCCCCGGGCGCTTCCTGCTTGGCTAGGAGGCTGGCCTCTGCAGCCTGAGCTCGGAGAAGTGGGAGAAGCCAGTCAACAACAACAACCATCGTCGCTCTCCCTCCTCTTCCCAGGCCTATGTGGAGGAGGGCGCCCTCCCCCGGGATCTCCAGAGGCCTGACCCCTGGCTGGTGGGCAGGGCGGGCATCCTGTGTTGCCCCTGAGCCTGTGCCTGCACCGTGCCCATCCGGCTGCCCAGCAGGACCCTGCCCGCTGTCCTGGGCTCCGGAATCAGAGCGCCTCTGGGCTGAGGGGGGGGTCACCGTTCCCCAGCTGAGTGGATTACCTGGGGCAGGGCAGAGAGGCACGTCACCTGAGGGTTGGGGTCTGCCTTGCCCTACCCTGCCTGAGAGGATGAAATGAGCTCATGTTCCTGGCAAAGGAGCCAGCACCTGGCGCAGAGGGAAATGAGCTGTGCCGTGGGCACGTTGGGGCGGGGGAGATCCAGCCTGAATCCGCCCAGCTTGGGCTGCCCTCCGGCCAGGTGTGGCCTCCCAGGGGAACACTGTGGACCCTCTTGACAGCTGAGAGGTGGGGCAGGTTGGGCACTGACCAGGATTCCCAGCCTTCTCTAGGAGAGGGCCCAGCCTGGCCATGCTCCCTCCCACACTGGGGCCCAGCTCAGGAGCCCCCACCTCCAGGAAGTCCCTCAATGCTGAGGGCCGCCTCCGTCCCCATCATGCTGGGCTGTCCAGAGTGCTGACCACACAGAGGCGAGTGAGCAGCATGTCCTTGCCCCGGGGCCTGCACCTCGTCACCAGCATTGGGGGTGACGAAGGCCCCTGAGCTCTGCGGGTGTGGACCTCAGGGAGGCCAAGCTCCTCCAGGTCGCAGGTTTGGGCTGGGAAGGGGACCCTCTCCTGGGAGCAGTTCCCTGCTTGGCAGGTGCGCCTTAACCTGGAGAGCTGGGTGCACAGGCAGGAGCCTCCAGGCCTGGATAGCCAGTGAGCCTGGCGGGGTGGTGGGGACACAGATGGGCGTCCCCAGCAGGGATGGTTCGGGTGGAGGGAGGAGCGCCTGGCAGGTCCCTGCTGTCTGGGTCTGCTCTGTGGTGGCTGTGGGTGAGCACCTGTGGGCTGTTGGCGTGGCGCTGGGCTGCTCGGCCGTGTGTTTCTGATTCCTGGAGGCCTCCCCAGCGCGGTGCGTGTGCAAGGCGCCCCCACCCCGGGCCCACTCAGTGTCCCGGGCTGCCTGGCCTGGAGCAGGACCACCCACCAGGCGGCCCCTGTCCATCTGGGGTAGGGGTTGTGGGTGAACCCTGGGGGTAAAGAGGCCGCCTCCCTGGCCCAGAAGAGCCCCAGGGTTGCTGGGCCCGGGACAGAGAGGGCCTGGGGCCGCCTGTGGTCCTAGAGGGGGCACAGAGCCAGGCCCAGCCCAACCACTGGCCTTCGAAGCGTGGACGCAGCTCCCATCTGCTCCCCGTGAGCTGGGCCAGTTCCGATGCAGCCCCACACCTGTAGGAAGGTAGGACCGCGCAGGCCAGCCCCACCCGCCGAGCGCTCCTGCTGCTCTGGCCTTGAGCTTGTCAGGGCCCCAGCGGAGAGCATGACAGAGGTGGGTGAGCCCCCATCGTGGGGTGGGGGCAGGGGACCCCGATGGGAGCAGCAGGACCCCTCTGAGGGGCATCTGGAACCCACCCAAGATGCTCACTCTCTCTCCTCCTCACCCCCCAGCCCCCACAGCCTTGTCACCAACCGGTATGTTCCATGGGAGTGGGTGTGTGTGCCGGCGCCTGTGTGTTTACTGATTCCTTCATGCTGCTGCTCCCCACCCCGCCCCTGTCCAGAAGATTCTCACCACAGGCCTGTTGTGACTGTTCTGTCCCTGCCATGCCCAGAGCCTGGAACAGTGCAGGGAACAGAGATGTTGCTCAGTACACATTTGACATGTGAACGAATGAGTGTATGTGGAGAAGCCTTTGAATCTCAGGATTCTACCTCCACCTTGACCCATGGAGAAACCTTTGAATCTCAGGGTTCTACCTCCACCTTGACCCATGGAGAAACCTTTGAATCTCAGGGTTCTACCTCCACCTTGACCGATGGAGACACTGGGCTTCAGTGTGGGCACAGGGGGGTCGGGGTGAGGGTCTACCCAAGGCCAACCGTATGGCAGCTGCCCCACCCCAGCCAGGACTGCCTGGCACCAAGCGGGGCTCCTGCTGTCAGGATGCTCTAGGTAGGGTGTGGCCTCAGCCACCGGGCATGCAGGGGGCAAGTGTGGGTCACCCCACTCCCTGGGCAGAAGCCCTGAGCCTTCACACTCCCCTCTGCCGCTGGGCCCTGTGGGATGCTGGCAGCTTGGCCTGCCCAGCACTGCCCTGGACCCACCCCACTAGGCTGGGAAGGAACTCCCTCTGGGAGCCCCTTGGGCTCACAGCAGCCCCGGCTCTGCCCATACAGGTGCACCCCTGCAGATGCCCCCTTGGGATGGTGTCCACACTGTGGCTGTGCCGGAACAGCCTCCCACATTCCCAGTCCCTAAATGTGGACGGACATGGGGCCTTTGGACACCAAGTGGCTGGGCCACCACTTCTCAGCTGAGGCAGCCCCCGGCCCACACAGGAACCCTTTCTTTCAGGGTCCAGAGGCCCGGGGCCTGAGTGTCTCACTCACAAACAGCCCTGCTCTGCCCACTGTCCCTCAGAAGCAAACATAAGTGCGTCCCCCTGCCCCCTCCTCTCTCTCTGCAGAGTGGGCTCCAGAGGTCCTGTGAGCTCAGCCAGGTGGGGCCGTCCATGTCAGGTGCGAATGGACATCGAGGGACAGAGGGGACACAGGGCAGGGGCCCCGCCACCCCCAATTCCTGCAGGGGCTCTAAGCCCTCACCTCACCCCTGCTGGCCTGGAGGGAGGGGCCTGAGTGAAAGGGAGGTGGGGACCGGGGGCGGGGACTGTAGGGCGGGGATTCCTGGAGCCTGGACAGTTGTCTCTTCATTAATTTGACACACCTGCAAACCGTGCAGCCTCAGCCTGGTGTTTGGAACCGGGCTGGGGCAGGCGCGTTTGCGGGGCTGTTTCTTGGAGTCTGGTCCATGCCTGCAGAATTGCAGAGTTGGAGGACCCAGTGAGTACCGCTGGTGGTTCAGGCTGTAGAGGTGCCGTATCCCCAGCCACCCAGTTACAGGGTGTGTTTCCAGAACCCAGCTGGGCAGAGTTGGGTGGGGAGGGAGGGATTGAGCCTTTCCAGGGCCCCCCTGTCCTGCAGTCCCCCTGTCAGGCTAGGCCAGGCCCTCAGCTAGCGAGGGTGCCTGGTGTGCTGCCTCCAGCCCTGCATGGCCTGAAACCTCCCAGTCCCCAGCCCTGCCCTCCACAAACCTCCAGGGGTCTGGTGAGTGTGCAGGGTCCAGGGAACAGAGGGGAGGCAAAGTTGCAGTGACGGGCTGGTGGGGAGGGGGCTGGTGAGGAGGGGGCGTAGTGGGGAAGGGGGAGGTGGGGAGGGGCCATGCTGAGGAGGAGGCAGGTGAGGAGGGGGCATGGTGGGGAGGGGGGAGGTGGGGAGGGGACAGGTGGGGAGGGGACAGGTGGGGAGGGGTTGTGGTGGGGAGGGGGCAGGGGGAGGGAACAGGTGGGGAGGGGTCGTGGTGGGGGGACAGGTGGGGAGGGGGCGTGGTGGGGAGGGGGCAGGTGGGGAGGGGGCGCGCTGGGGAGGGGTCGTGGTACGGAGGGAGCACGGTGGGGAGGGGGCAGGTGGGGAGGCCCTGTGGGGAGGCCTGGTGCGGGCCCAGGTGGCTCCTCGTCGCCCCAGGGTGGGGGCCCCTCTTGGAGTCCTGTGGCCGGGCGGTAGGAACGGCCTGGCAGGAGTGCGGTCGCGCCGGGTCTGCAGAAGGGGCTCCGGTGGCCCAATGGCGCCCCCTGCAGGCTGTTGGGGTCCAAAGGCTCAGGCAGAAGCCCCGGGAGTTCGGGGTCCGCAGAGCTCAGGGGCAGCCAGGACGTACACGTTCCACCCCTCCAACCCACGGCACAGGCGGCACGCGCACCTGCTATTTGAGCACACCCCAAGGAAGGCCTGGGCTGGGGCAGAAGCCCCTCCTTGGACCTCGTCCAGCCTCAGCCCTGTGGGGACAGGGCTTTTCCCCAACGTGCTCCAGCTTCCTGGGCAGCTGCTGGCCCAGTCCTGCCCCTCACAGAGCTCCCTAAGAGAGACAAGGGGTGTGCGCTTAGCTCACCAGGGCAGTCCGGCGCCAGGGCTTAGTCCCCAGGCCTCCGGGGGTCCTTCCCAGAAAGTGGAGTGATGGGCTGGAGGAGGGACCTCTGGCACCCACGTGGACTTGCAACAACCCTCACTGGCGTGGACCTTGGGGGACCGAAAGGGGTCTGGGGTTCAGCCTGGGCTGGGGACAGCCCCTGAGTCCATGGGAGGGTGACCTGGGTCTGCCTGCGGGCTGGGTGAACTCTCTCCCGGGGCTCAGGTTGGATACGGCAGGGTGGGGGCTGCAGAGGGGGTGCCTGGCAGGGAATGCTCGGGCTGTGGTCAGCTTGTCCTGGCATATCTCCCTCCCCCCCACCCCCTCTTGCATCCAGCCCGGTGGCTGGCGGCCCCTGGAGGGAGCATGGGGGCATGGGAGTGAGCTTGGAGGGACAGTCCCACCAGCCCTGTTGAAAGGGTCTTGACCAGCCCAGGGAAGCAGCTGCAGGTTCCACTCCTAGGTGGCCTTAGAGGGGTGGGGGTGCCCCACAGACCTAGCTTCTCCACGTGGGCTGAGCCCTGCACTCCCCTCGGGACTCGGATATTGGCTGCAGGGGGAGCTGGGCAGTGGGTGGGCATCAGGCTGGACAGCCCCTCGGATGGTGGGGTCTCATCCTGCCTGGGACCAGATGGCTTGCACCACAGACACGTGTTTCTCCCGGTTCTGGAGGCGCAAAGTCCGCGATCAGGGTGCTGGCGAGTCAGTTCCTCCAAAGTGTTCTCCCGGCCTGCCGCCTTCCCCAAGGACACTAATCCCAGCAGACCAGGGCCTCACCCTCACGATCTCGTCTAGCCCTCACCCCTCCTTCCAATGGGGCGCACGGGGGGGTGTTTCTGAGCCCTGCCCTGAGCTGTGGGAAGGGCAGAGCCGAGCGCTGCCTCCACGACTGTGTATGAGGACTCCCATGGAGGCAGCCCCCAGGACAGCTCCTGTTTCCTTGAGCCCCTCACAAGGCGACGGCGTGGATGTGCAGGGGGTCCGGGGCTGCGGAAGTCCAGGCCACGGCTGCGTGCCCAGCTCAGGTCATGTTTACCAGGCAGGCCAGTGCCAGGGCCCCCGCCCGGCTTCGCAGCCCTGAGTTAACTCAGGCTCCAGGATAAACACCCATTCAGCCACACAAGGCCCCTTTGTCCTGGGAGAGAGGCTCCCGGCCCAGGACGCTGCCTGGTGGCCGGTGTCCTCGGCGCGGCCCCAGGCCCGGCCGGGTGCCCTGACACGTCCAGCCGCCCTGCACGGCCTTCTCCGGGCAGGCTCCTGGCTTGGCTCAGAGAGGCCCCAGCGGGGGACAGGGCCCTGGGCAGCTGCTGGAGGAGCCAGAAGGCCAGACCGGCAGGGCTGAGTGAGGAGGAGGATCTGGCAGCCGCCTTGTGTCCTGAGACCGCGTCAGAGCAGAGCTGACCCTGCAGAGAGAGGTGGGAGTCCTGCGGCCGGACATGCCTGTGGGCAGCGGGGAGGCCGAGGCGGGCCGTGCTGCCCATGGGGCAGCTGGTGAGCTCTGGAGGCTCCAAGGCCCTTCTGCTCCCCCATATCCTCAACCCCAAGCAGGAGAGGGGGCCCCACACCCTGTGCTTGGCCCGTCTCCCCCAGCCAATGGCCACTGGTCTGTGGGCCTCTGTTTCTTGTCTGTGAAGTGGGCCACGGAAGGCTTTCAGAGGCCCCTCAGCCAGGGATTGCACCCTATTGTTACCCAGGCTCACAGCTGAGATGGGGGTTGCTGCGCAGGGGAGGGAGGGGTGCGATGGTCCCGGGAGGCCAGTCAGGAGGTGCTGCAGGAGCACAGGTGGGCCGTGGAGGGGGAGGGGAGTGGCCCCCAGGACCCCCTGAGGGGCCTGGCCCAGGTGGCCCCAGCCACCTGCCCTCCCTGCCCCAGCCGTGACTGGCCATGGCCCGCTGTGGCCGCCCATCCCTGGGCCAGGCTCCCTCCTCCAAATGTGCTAAGAACAAACGCACCCTCCTGCCCTTGGGGACATGCTACTGGCCACCCAGGCCGAAGCCCCCACCCGCTCCTCAGCCTCCCTGGCGGTCCATGCGGCTTCTTGGCACCCCAGCCCCGCCCCTTCAGGGTGTCACCCACCCGGTCTGGTCCCTGCATGGCCCATGGCGGCAGCGACCCCTGGCGGTGGCTGGGGGTGTTGTTGCGCCCACCTGAGGGCCAGTACTGGAGTGCTGCTCACCAGGCCCAGAGGCAGACTTGCAGAGCCTTGGAAGCAGGTCCTGGGACTGCAACCCCCAGGCTCAGACACTACTGGGGGCAGGTGACTGCGGCCGGATCTCGGCCTGGGTCCCTCCCTACGTGGGGAGCCCCACTCTTCACTGATGGGAGAAAACGGCTTTACTGGACGGCACGATCTGGGCACAGCAGCAGCACCGACCCCTGGGAACAGGTTACAGCGTCAACCCTTGGTCCTGCCTGGCCCCTCAAGAGGCCCTGGCCCTCTGGCTGGTGCTGGGGTCCTAGGTGCCATGGCTGAACCCAGCGACCAGCATCTCTCAACTCGGTGCCCAGGGTTCTCCGGATGCCCCAGCTGGGCCAAGCCTCTGCCTGACCAGAAGGGCTCCCTGGGTCCCAGTGCGCCTGTCCGAGTTTGAGCCGCACGACGGGACTGCTGGAGACAGGGTTAGGGTCGGGGAGGAAGCCCTGCCGTGTGGAGACAGAACTTCCCCAGGGAAGCCTGTTTTGCTCTGAAGCTTCCATGCCCCTGAGGATGACGGGAGCTGAGCAGCTGCACCTGCAGGGGCCTCCCTCCACACCCACACCTAGGTGAGCACTCAATTAGCCAGGGCTGCAGGCTCACCAGGTCGGCACCAGAGTCAGAGCCACCAGCACGCATGCCTGGCTGTTCATGGTTTTTATGTGAAAACTTCCCCATCTCTACTAAAAATACAAAAAATTAGCCGGGCGTGGTGGCGGGCACCTGTAGGCCCAGCTACTCAGGAGGCTGAAGCAGAAGAATGGCGTGAACCTGGGAGGCGGAGCTTGCAGTGAGCCGAGTTCGCGCCACTGCCCTCCAGCGTGGGTGACAGAGACTCTGTCTCAAAAAACAAAAAGAGTCCATTTGGACTTTGGTGTGTGTACCTGAGGCCAGGACCATGTAGCCAGCCCGAGGTGGCCGCGGCAGACTGGGCAGGCCTGAGCCTCCTCCAGCCACTGGCTGTCCCTGCCCCTCAGCAGGGTGGCCTGAGCCTGGGGTAGGCAGGGACCAAGTGGCCAGCTCTGAGGGGAAGGGAGGGTGCCTGCAGGTCGGCTCAGCCTCCGGCCAGAGCTGGGAAACCTTTGCTTCATCAAGACCAGAGCGGCTTCAGGGTTTAAATTGGAAGGAAACTTTTATTTAGTCATCTTTTCAAAGCAATCTAGTTTTAAAAAAAAGTTGAAGACAAGACAGAAAAAAGAACATGACACCTAAGAGAAGCAGACAAGACGGACGGACGGGGGCAGCGGGGCGGGGACAGCGGCTCGGGGGAGGTCAGATCTTCTCCATCTTGGAGATGAGGTCGTCGCAGATCCTCGTCAGCTCCTCGTTCTCTTTAGTCTGGAGGAGGAAGATGAGTTGCGGGGCTTCTCCCTGCTTGGAGGGAGCGGCAGGCCCAAGGGCCTTCTAGAAGGTGCTGCCAGACGGCCCGTGAGCTGGGCTTCCCGCACCCACCTTCTGCTCCACTGTCTTCTCCAGTGACTGGATCCGCATCTGCTCCTTCCTCAGGCTGGCCTGGAGGGCCAACGCTTCCGCCTGGGCCTTGCTCCGGACCTGAGCGATCTCCTCGTTTGCCCTGGAGGGTAGGGGCAGGGCAGAGGCTGAGCTGGGGCCCAGGTGCTCAGACTCTCCCTCCAGGGTGGGGCCTCGCCCAGCACTCACAGCTGCAGCTTCTCTTCCGCATGGGCCTTCAGGGCTTGGTACCTCTGGCCTTCCTGGGTGATCCTCGCCAGGTAATCCTCCACGCACTTCTTCAGTGACTCTTCGTTCTAGGAAGAGGCAGGCATTAGCTGTGGGCACCACGCCGTCTGCCGGAGAGCACCCAGGCTTGGTGTCTGGGGACCTGCAGATCCTCAAAGCTGTCTGGGGCATCAGTTGTGAGGCAGTACCTCCCGTTTTCCTTTTGGAAAAAGCCCCTTCACACAAGTTCCCAGCTCACCCCCTCTGGAGGTTCAAGACAGCCCTGGCTCTCTACCCTCAGAGATGCCGGGCCTGAACCCGGTGCCCTCACGGCTGAGCCCCCTCCTGCCACACCTGCAGCCTCTGCTGGCACCAAGTGCTGCTGGAAAGTGGGATGCACCTGGGACCACTGACAGCCCAGCCCGTCTCCCTCTGGAGCTGAGCCCTGTGCTTTGGGGACAGGCAGGGGAGGCTGGCAGGAGCCACATGGTTACCCAGACACACCTGCTCCCCACAGCTCTGGGACTTCCGCTCAGTGACTGAGAAGCCCCAACTGAGGGGTTCCTGGGCCCCTGAGTGGCCTCTGCTTGGGAAGGCTCAGCCCACCTGCCCTCTTCCTGCAGTGCCCCCAGCGGCCTCACAGCCCAGCCATCCCCACTCCTCTGTCGCAGCCCTGTATCCCAGGAGCACCCTCAGCACTGCAGCCTCTCCCTGACCCCCCACCCAGCATGCAGCCCACGATGTCCTGCGGAGGTCACGCCTCCCTTAAACCCACAGCCCTGTGTTTCTCTGCTGTGGAAAATTCCCAACAGCGTCTGTCCAGGAGGCGGCAGCTGGAAGCTCTCACGTGTGCACAGGTCAAGCCTCCTGCCACAGCGGCGTCTCTCCCTCTGGCTCTCGGGGCTGCCGTCCACACGCTGGCTCCCAACTCACCCTCTGCTTCCCTCATCTGACCTGTACCCTTTGAATTGTTAACTTTGTTAACTGTACCTGTTAGAAATTTCCATTTGGTTTTTTTCTAATTTTTGTGGTTTTTTTTCTTTTGAGACGGAGTCTCGCTGTCGCCCAGGCTGGAGTGCAGTGGCGTGATCTCGGCTCACTGCAAGCTCCGCCTCCCGGATTCAAGCGATTCTCCTGCCTCAGCCTCCCGAGTAGCTGGGATTACAGGCGCCTGCCACCACGCCCGGCTAATTTTTGTATTTTTAGTGGAGACGGGGTTTCACCATGTTGGTCAGGCTGGTCTCAAACTCCTGATCTCGTGATCCACCCGCCTCGGCCTCCCAAAGTGCTGGGATTACAGGCATAAGCAGGCCTACTTTTTCTGTATTTTTTGTTTTTTGAGACAGAGTCTCGCTCTGTCGCCCAGGCTGGAGTGCAATGGTGCGATATCAGCTCACTGCAACCTCTGTCTCCCAGGTTCAAATGATTTTCCTGTCTCAGTTTCCCAAGTAGCTGGGACTATAGGTGCACACCACTATGCCCAACTAATTATTTTTTTGAGATGGAGTCTCACTCTGTCGCCCAGGCTGGAATGCAGTGGCACGATCTTGGCTCACTGCAACCTCTGCTTCCTGGGCTCAAGCGATTCTCCTGCCTCAGCCTCCTGAGTAGCTGGGACTACAGGCGAATGCCCAGCTAATTTTTGTATTTTTAGTAAAGATGGGGTTTCACCATATTGGTCAGGCTGGTCTTGAACTCCTGACCTCATGATCCACCCACCATGGCCTCCCAAAGTGCTGGGATTACAGGTGTGAGCCACGATGCCAGGCCCAATTTTTGTATTTTTAGTAGAGACAGGGTTTCACCATATTGATCAGGCTGGTCTCGAACTCCTGACCTCAGGTGATACACCTGCCTTGGCCTCCCAAAGTGCTGGGAATATAGGCATGAGCCATCTTGCCTGGCCCAATTTTTGTATTTTTAGGAGACGGAGTTTCACCATGTTAGCCAGGCTAGTCTCGAACTCCTGACCTCAAGTGATCTGCCCGTCTCGGTCTCCCAAAGGGGATTCTTTTCTAGTTTCAAGGTCTCTACTGAAGCAATACTCTTCTGAACACGGAAGGCAATTACTTTAAAGTCTGCACTGGGTCCTCCCAGATGGGATTAGATGGCAAAGAAGCCTCCATGAGAAAGTGCGGAGGCAGCCAGTGGGAGCTGAGGCACAGGCCTGCCCGGGGAGAGGCGAGGCCAAGGCAGCTGCTCACACCACAGCCCAACCTGAGGTAAGGTCAGCAAAGCCGCTGTGTCCTCAAGCCAGCAGCACCGTGTGAAGAGTCCTGCCTCTCCAAGCGTCTGTGCTGGGCCAGACTGCTGTACTCTGCTGCCGGTGGGCACTCTGCTGCCACAGGGCCCTTCCCATCTGCTCCCTGCAGATCTGAGGCACCACCTGCTGGTGCCATCTCCATCTGGGGCTCCTGTGGGTCTAACAAGTTGTTTTTTTTTTTTTTTAATTTTAGAGATGGGGGTCTTGGTCTATTGCCCAGGCTGGAGTGCAGTGATACAATCGTGGCTCACTGCAGCCTCAACCTCCCAGGCTCAAACGATCCTCCCTCCTCAGCCTCCCAAGTAGCTGGGGCCACAGGCGTACATCACCATGCCTCACTCTAATAACGCGTCTGATTTTCACTCATGTTTCCTGTCCTTTCACACTTGGTTATTCTGTGCCAGACACTAATTTAAAACTCTGCAGCAGCAATTTAAAGCGTAAGATACCTTCTTCCCTAGAGTATTCAGGCTTGCTTCTCTTAGGCAGCTGGGCCCCAGCCACTGACACCCACCTGACTTCAGGACTCAGATGAGGTGTGGCTCAGCCAGGCCCTGCAAGGGCCGCTGTTCCAGTTTAGTCTGGCTCCCAGGGGACCCATCTGGTGTCCCCAACCCCCTTGCACCAACAGTAACAGCCCCTCTTCTGGCTGCACCTGCAGGTCCAGCTCCTCTACAGGAGGCGTTGAGCGCCTCCACTCCAACACTGCTGGGGTGGGCAGAACCCTTTGGTGGCCTCGCAGGAACCTTCCAGGCCTGCTCCAGACAGATGGATGGCCCAGACATCCCTCCTTCCAGCAAGCGTGTGGGCCTTGCCCAGCACAGAAAGCGGGGGGAGCTCAGAGTCCTGTGGCCAGGAGGACACCAGGGTGGCCTTGCACAGCCGTGACCACCTTTCTGTGGGCCTCCCGCCTTGGATACTGCATGCCCTGGGTCCCCAACCCTGGAGACCCAAGCGCTCGGACAGCCCAGGCTTGATGCCCTTTCCGAGGTGCCCCAGGCCCCGGTGCGCCAGCGCTGTCTCAAATCTCACAGATGTTTGATCATAGCCGAGTCTTTCACACAATAGCAGACGGCTCAATGGCCTCCCCGCTCACTCTGCCTCCTGCCACCCTCAGCTGCCTCGCAAACCAGCTATGCTGTGACTCCTGCACCCCGTCTCATTCACAGGTCATGCCATGCCCCCATGGCAAGGGGAGGCTTGGCCAAGGACCAAGGTGCAAAGACAGCAGCTTGTAGCCCTGCTGGCTTGGACCATGAGTCCATCAACCTCCGAGGTGAGGACGCCAGGGTGGCGGAGACATACCTTGCAGTAGCCCTCAATCACCTCCTTCTGTTTCTCGAAACGCTTGAAGAGATCAGAAAAGGACTTCTCCATGGAGTTCAGATCTGTAGTAAGTTGGTCTTTTTCTTTTAGAACTTTCTGGATTTCAGCTTTGGCAAGTTCCTTCTGTTTCTGAACTTCCTCTTGAGAAAAGAAAAGCAAACGTTCAGGATGAAGAGAAAACAGAAACGCTGGACGCCAGAGGCAGCCCAAGGGATGAGGCGAGGGACTCGAGCACCAGGAGGAGAGGCGGACAGTGGGTGTGAGCCTCGGAGGGTGATGAGCCCCTCCACCCGGGATCTTCTAGGCCGGAGGCAAGGCCCAGGAAGCAGCTGTTTCCTCCACATCAGATCTGCAGGGAACTGGAGCCTGAGCCAGGGCCCAGCAACAGAGGCCCCTGAAGAGGCGGCGCCCAACATCCCAGAGCCCAGGGTGAGGCCTGGGAGCCGGTATGGCGAGCTCCAGGCTGTGGGTCATGCTTCGTGGTGGTCCTGGAGGGACTGCAAGGGCCAGGCAGTCACCTGTCCCCGGCTGACACTCAGCCTAAGACAGATCCCCACAGTAGCACCTCCAGGAGCCCAAGCTTTTGGGAGGCCAGGTGAGGCCTGGTGTTCCTGTCCTGCCAGACACCTACAGAGGCTGCTGCTAGACATAGCCACATGGTGAGGGCAGGGTGGAGTGGGGAGGCCACGGCGGGACAGGCTCTGCTCCCACCACAGCCCCACTGCTAGCTCAGCATCTGCACAACTTTGGGGCCTGACAAGCACTGGCTCCGTGGGAGCCACCAGCGTCACTACCACCAGCTTCCCCGTAACTTGCCTCAGTGGTTCCACGGCTGGGCCCATGTTGAAGGGACTCGTGCGTTAGGAAAAGGGGCCTCAGGAGGGTAGGGTGCAGGGCAGGGCCAGGGTGGGGCATAGGCAGCCCCTCATGGAGGCACGTGGCCTCGGTGGCCCAGGCACTCACCCATGGCCTGGTACACAACCTCTTCGAACCTGTCCATGATCTTCCTGTGGGAGAACACACACACAGCCATGGCCTCGGGTGCCCAGCGGTCCCAGGCCAGGTGGGGATGGGGACAGGGACAGGGATGGCGAAGGGGATGGGGCCGGGGTGGGGGGGACAGGGGGCAGGGCCTCCTTACCCCAGCTCCAGGTTCTTCCCGTGGAGCTCCTCACACCTGCTCCTCAGCTCCCGGTTCTCCTCCTGTGTCGCCTTGACCTGCTCGAGCCACACCCAAGTCGGCAGGCAGGCGGGCCAGACTGACCCTCCCAGGACCTCCCCACAGGATGGGGCCAGCCCACACCCGAGGTCCCTGGAGCGACGTCCCAGAGGCACAGTTCCACGTGGGGCTTCCGGTGGGACCCTGGGAACCCTGTCGAGGCCAAGGCCACCCGCTCCACGCGCACTTGACTGCCGGGGGCAGGAGGCATGAGACTGCTGGCTGTGCTCCTGGGCGGAACCAGCAGGCCCCCAACAGGTGTGTGTCCCTGCAGCCGCCCCCACAGCCCAGTGGCAGATACTAGGGGTCCTAAGTGTTCAATATAGTGAACCCCAAGTTTCTCTTCAAAGAATCAGTATGTCAATATGTTCAGATCTTTTTTTTTTTTTTTTGAGACAAGAGTCTCACTCTGTCACCCAGGCTGGAGTGCAGTGGCGTGATCTCCGCTTGCTGCAAGCTCCACCTCCCAGGTTCAAACCATTCTCTTGCCTCAGCCTCCCTAGTAGCTGGGACTACAGGCGCCCACCACCACGCCCGGCTAATTTTTTGTATTTTTAGTAGAGACGGGGTTTCACCGTGTTAGCCAGGATGGTCTCGATCTTCTGACCTCGTGATCTGCCCGTCTCGGCCTCCCAAAGTGCTGGGATTACAGGCGTGAGCCATTGTGCCTGGCCAGATCTCTTCTTCTTTGATTCTCCATTTTTAAATTCCTGGTTCTCTTCGCCCTCTTGCTTCTAGTTTCAGTAAACAATTTTCCCACCAGTCCTAATCAGTAGTTCACATCTGTTCCCCGGTCACCTGCTGTGTCCTGACTCATCCCAGTCACCTGCTCTGACCTGTCACCTTGCGTTACCTGTTCCTAACCGTCCTTCCCGTCAAACTACTCACCCCGCCACTCTGGCTCTTACCCCGCCCTCTTTAAAATAGCCAATCGGAATTGGCTTAGACTGTGCGGTCCAACCCTAGCCAACAGGGGAACACAGCAGTAGGGCTACCTGCATCAGGAATAAGAACCCCTTCCCCTTCCTTGTTCAAGTGTGCTCTCGCCATTGTTCCATCTGCGAGGGGCACCCTTTCTGCAGAAAGTAAAAACTGCCTTGCTGAGAAAATTAATGTTCAAGCGCTATTTCTTTGTGGCACCAGAGAACAAGCATTTTGCATTTCTAACATAAATTACATGCAGGGGCCACCTGCCCCCGGAGTCCAGGCCTGCAGAGGAGGGGGCCGGCCACGCTGTGGTCCCCAGGCCTGCTATTGCGTTACTTGCACGGGCTCCGACACAGGGAAGGGGGTTGTTGGGGTACTGGGTCAGGGCCACATCGCAGGTCTCTGAGATGACACCTGGGGCCACTGCGAGCAACACTGGTGTGAACGTTGGGGCTTGAACCCAGCCCTGCCAGCCGGCCTCTGGAGCCACCCTGTCCGCACCTCCCTGGGGACTATCTGGCAACGGTAGCTCACAGTGGTGCCTGCAGACACCCAGCCCCTTTGCGTGCCTACAGGTCTCTTAGGGACAATTTAGGCCCAGAGTTAGAACAGGCTGAAGCCTGGCATGTACAGTGAGGATGGAGGGAGTGGACCCTCAGATGTGGGGCGGGTGAAGATGGAGCTTCCTAACCTGCCAGGAGATGCGTCTGGACTTGTGGGAGGGCGGAAGGAAAGGGGCAACACTCGGGCTCACAGCAGCGAGAACCACACTGCTGCAGGGCCACCAGAGGTGAACGTCGCACCCAGGCCGGACAGTCCCGGGGAGGCTGCCGGTGGGCAGCTGACTGCGGGGACACTGGGTGCAAGGCTGGACCCTCAGCAACCTGGGCAGCAGTGACAGGCCAGGGGCCGGCAGCTCTCTGCAATTCCACCCCGACCAGCAGGGGCAAGGATGGCAGGTATGGCTGGTCAGGCCGTTGGACCCCACCCACACCCACGGTTGGCCAAGCCCCAGAGCGGCCTGCAGGTTGTGTGGAATAGCTACCACCTGCGTCCTTACCGCTGCATCCAGGTCCTTCTGGCTGTACTGGAGCAGGTCCACTATAGGTCCGGTGGACAGGGGTGGGCCCCCAGGCGCGGGGACACCTGGGGGTGGGCCTGGCACCTGCGGGAGATGGGGATGAACCAGGAGCCCATTTTGCCCTTGCCGCCTCTTACCTCTGACCTGGCGTGAGGGAGGAAGGGCCCACGCAGGCCAAGAGCCTCAGACAGGGTGTGAGGGACCCGAGACAGCGCGGTGGCCCCGTGCCCCCCATAGAGCCAAAGGCTTCAGATCCCCAGGAATAGAAAATACAGGCCCTTAAAACAACTCGTTCCCTCAGACCACACACAAGACAGTTCAAGAGGGACTCAAGGACTTACAGGAATGTCCAGCGCTCCCAAGAAATCAAACTCCACAAGCTTGGCTTCCCGCGGACGTCCTGAGGGAGGCTCATTTGCACCGTGCATGCTGCCACCAAGCAGAGGCAGCCTCAGTCACTCAGGCCCTCCCAGTGTTGAGTAGGACACAGAGGACCGTATGGACAAGTTAACTGGGCTCTTTGCTTTTTAGTTTAAAACCACTCAAGTCAGGGTAGTGGTAGAAAACGCAGACCCACATCCAGCAGGCCTGGGATCTCTGCTGCCCCGTGCCCCCTTCCCTCACCTGCCCGTCCCACGTGGCTGCTTGTCCTTCTGGAGAACACGGCGATGCTTCGTTACCCACTGCAGGCTGAGCGGAGCTGGAGCTGCCTCATTGGGGGGCTGCTCACAGCTCAGAGGCTTTTTTTTTTTCTTTTTTTGAGACAGGGTCTCACTCTGTCCCCCAGGCTGGAGTGCAGTGGCATGATCTCAGCTCACTGCAACCTCTGCCTCCCAGGCTCAAGCGACTCTCCTGCCTCAGCATCCCAAGTAGGTGGGATTACAGGTGCCTGCCACCTTGCCCGGCTAATTTTTGTATTTTTAGTAGAGATGGGGGGTTCACTATGTTGGCCAGGCTGGTCTCAAAGTCCTGACCTCAGGCAACCCACCTGCCTCGGCCTCCCAAAGAGCTAGGATTACAGGCATGAGCCACCGCGCCCGGCCATGTGTCAGGATTTGAAGGCCACACACCTCTGTCACACTACTCAGTTCTGCCCTTGTAGTGTGAAAGTTGCCACAATTTGCAAAGGAACGGGCATGGCTCTGTGACAATAAAACTTTACACAAACAGGCAGTGGCCAAGTCTGGCCCACAGGTGATAGTTTGCTGACCTCTGTTTGTTTGTTTTTTTTTTTTTGGAGATGGAGTCTCGCTCTGTCGCCCAGGCTGGAGTGCAGTGGCGCAATCTCGGCTCACTGCAACCTCCGCCTCCTGGGTTCAAGCAATTCTCCTGCCTCAACTTCCCAAGTAGCCGAGACTACAGGCACATGCCACCATGCCTGGCTAATTTTTGTATTTTAGTAGAGACGGGGTTTCAACATGTTGCCCAGGCTGGTGGCAAACTCCTGAGCTGAGGCAATCCACCTCGGCCTCCCAAAGTGCTGGGATTACAGGCGTGAGCCACCACGCCTGGCCTGCTGACCTCTGTTTTAGAGGAACTACTTTTACAAGATTTAAGTTTAGATCTTTAATCCACCTAGAATGGTGGCTGTAACCAGCAAGGCAGCACCCCTGCCGTTGCTCCTGCCAGCCACACAAGGCTGCTCTGGGCTTGCTGCCCTGCCCACCCCTAGCCACAACTCATTTCCAGTTCTGATCATCTCCCCTCTGGTCTAGAAGCCTCTGTGCAGACAGCACACCTAGGAACAGCCTCCAGTCTTCCCACACTCAAGGCTTCATGCGTGAGAGAGGGCTGGCGCGCATACCTGCTGGTCTCAGTGGCCACTGGCATTGGTCTACGAGGACTGTCCCTCAGGAGGGGGTCGAACTTGAGGTATAAGGACTGCTTCCTCAAGGCCGACTCCTTAAACTGGGGACAAGAGGGCAAGTGATCAGGTCTGACTGCCATCCCCAACACACACAGGGGGGCTAAGGGCCAGGGAGGTCACACACACACACTCCCACCTCCGGTCACCCACAACCCTGCCCGACACACTGCCATTCCCAGCAGCACAGCGTGTCAGAGTTTCATCCTGGGCTAAGCGCCAGGTAGAGAGCCCTACAGCCCTGCCACAGGATGCCACTTAGAGGAGGTGCTGCAGAAGGGGCCCTGGATTCACAGCCCGCCACGATGCCTGGGCCTGTGTGCAGCTGGGGGGACGTGGGCATGAACGGACGCTCCGGGGGAAGACCTGCTGGGGCTCTCGGACACCCTGCGGGTGAGGCTTCGCGGAAGTGCCCGGTACCCACCGAGGAAGTTCCAAACTGCTCCAGGTAGTCCACCTCCGCGCCCGTGCCTAGAACTGAGAGGGAGTGAGTCACGCCGCCGCCAGCGCCCCTCACCAGGGCCCTAAGGGCAGCGGGCTGGTGTCTCCCTCAGCACTCAGTGAGGCGGGGTCACTCCAGCCAGCAGTATTTCCCCCCTTGGAGGTGTTGGTGTTCGGGGCCTGACTGCTCTCTGTGGCAGGCGCCTCCTGGGCACCGAAGGGTGCTGAGCAGCACCCCCAGCCTCCACCCACTCCCTGCCAGCAGCACCCCCAGGTGTGACAACCACAAACATCTGGGGGAAGACGAGGGCAAAACTGCTCTGGTTGAGAACTATTAGTCTTTAAAATTACCCTAGACAAGTCTTTTAATTTTTGATAATACAATTTTTGGTTAAAACTAAGGGTGGAGGCTGAGGCGAGCAGATCACTTGAGCCCAGGAGTTCAACAGGGCAAAACCTTGTCTCTACAAAAAATACAAAAATTAGCTAGGCGCGGTGGTGCACGCCTATTACAGGGAGGCTGAGGCAGGAGAATCGCTTGAACCTGGGAGGCAGAGGTTGCAACAAGCTGAGATCATGCCACCGTACTCCAGTCTGGGTGACAGAGCAAGACTCCGTCTCAGAAAAAAAAACAAACCAAACCAGTACTTTAAGACAGGGTCTTGATCTGGCTGCCATCCAGGCTGAGGCATCTCTAGTTTTGTCCCTCTCTTCATGCCTAGTAGTATTTGCTCATTCTCTCCTTTTCTCAATTAAGCTAAAAAACTGTTGCCAATTATTTAGTCTAGCAAAAACTTATAGGTCCTTCTCTGCTATGGCCTTGTCAGTTTTCTTTTCTTTTTTTTTTTTTTTTTTGAGACGGTCTTGCTCTGTTGCTCAGGTGGAGTGTGGTGGTGCAATCTTGGCTCACTGCAACCTCCACCCCCTGGGTTCAAGCAATTCTCCTGCCTCAGCCTCCTGAGTAGCTGGGATTACAGGCATGTGCCAACACACCCAACTGATTTTTGTATTTTTAGTAGAGACAAGGTTTCACCACGTTGGCCACGCTGGTCTCAAACTCTTGATCCCAGGTGATCCGCCCTCCTCGGCCTCCCACAGTGCTGGGATTACAGGTGAGCCACTGCGCCCGGGCTTGTTGTCAATTTTCATTTCTGCCTTTTTTTTCTTTCCTTCAGATAGGGTCTCGCTGTTGCCCAGACTGGAGTGCAGTGGTGCAATCACGGCTCACTGCAGCCTTACCTCCTGGCTCAAGCGAGCCTCCCACCTCAGCTTCCCGAGCAGCTGGGACTATATGTATACATCATCACGCCCAGGTAATAAAAAAATTTTTTTTTGGGTAGAGATGAGGTCTCACCATGTTGCCCAGGTTAGTCTCAAACTACAGGGCTCAAACAATCCTCCTGCCTCGGCCTCACAAAATGCTGAGATTACAAGTGTGGGCCCCTGTGCCTGGCCAAAAGCCAATACTTTGAAACATCATCTGATAAGGGACTTAATTTTTTATTTTTATTTTTTCCTTTCCTTCACTTCTTGAATGAAAGGGATTTACCTCTTAAAACTCAGTAATAAAAACGTAAATGGCTCAATGGGCAAGGGATCTCAACAGACACTTTCCCAAAGAAGATATCCAACGAGCACACAAAAAGACGCTCGTTCATCAGCCACCCGGGAACTGAAAATCAAAACCACAACCGGATCCGCTTCCCACCCACTGGAAGTCTAGGATCAACAAGACAGACAAGCAGTGCTGGCGAGGATGTGGAGAAACCGGAGCTCTCTTACAACTGCCAGTGGGAATGTGAAACGCTGCAGCCACTCTGGAAGGCCACCTGGTAGCTAAAAGGTGAGCAGTTACCGTGACCAGCGACTCCACTCCTAGGTATGTATCCAGGAGAAATGGAAGTAAACCTCCACGTAGAACTTACATCTGAACATTCGTGGCACTACTCCTGACAGCTAAAAAGCAGAAACCGGCAAATCCACGAATGAATGGATAAGATGAGGTGAAGCCAAGCCGCCAACGCAAGGACAGGAGCACCCACACCTGCTCCAGCATGGCCGGGACTCGGAAACACACCTCCCCAAGGGAGATGCCGGACACAGAAGGCCACGCTGTGTGATTCCAGGGATCCTGCGTGAGGGTGACAGGCCCATCCCAGCTGAGCCGATATCCCCACGTGGTGGTGGCCCACAACTATCCTGTCAGCGACAAACCCTACGTGCCACTCCTGTCTGCTGCGTGCCTGGGTTTTCAGTTCTCTAAACTGAGATCTTACCCAGCTGGCTCTGTGTCCTTTAAAACAACTCAGCCATCAGTTCCTACCAAATGTCCCACCTTCCAATCTTAAGGACAAACCATATTTAACTGCAGCCTGGTGTCTAAGGTTCAGGCTTCACATTTCATTATCAAGCGGTTCTGGGACGGGTGTGGGGGCTCAAGCCTGCAATCCCAGCACTTTGGGAGGCCGAGCAGGTGGATCACTTGAGCTCAGGAGTTTGAGACGAGCCTGGCCAACATGGTGAAACCCCGTCGCCACTAAAAGTACAAAAATTAGCTGGACGTGGTGGTACATGCTTGCAATCCCAGCTACTCGGGAGGCCGAGCAGGAGAATCTCTTGAACCTGGGAAGTGGAGGTTGCATTGAACCGAGATTGTGCCACTGCATTCCAGGCTGGGTGACAGGGCGAGACTATCTCAAAAAAAAAAAAAAAAAAAAAAAAAAAAAAAAGGGTTGTTTCAAGCAGTATTTCTGATGATCGAGTGTCCAGTTGTTGACTCTGCATTTGTTTCTCATTCGTGCAGTGCCTTGTTCATCTCTTCTGCCCATTTTCCTGAGTCTACAATTTCCATTTCTAGAAGTCTTTCATGTTAAAGGTATCAGCCCCATTCTCCTAACAGTGCCTGAGTTTTGACAAACCAGAAGTTTGTGCATGAGTCATTCAAAGTCAAGGGACCCAACTGCCTGCGGAATGACCACCTGCTGATGACGCAGGTGTCTTGAGCTGCCCAAGTGCTCACGGGATCCCCTCCAGGCAGACTGTGCGTGATGTCTGTGCCAGGCAACGTACCCTCAGCGGGGTCTCTGAAGCTCTCTTCTTTCAGTTCCAAGGCAGGTTGCCCCTGCTGTTGGGTGGGCACTGGCTCACTGCCTGGACAGCTTGTGGGAAGCGAGGTGCTGGCAGTGTTCAAGGCTCTCTCCTGGAGGAAAGGGCAGAGTCACCCTGTGCAGTGCAGTTAAGGTACTTGGGGTGTGGCTTTGCCTCCCCACAACCTTGTTGAAGTAGACTTGGGGGAGAGGGAGCGGGACCATCCCACCCCATCACCCAAGGTTGCTGGCGGCTTGCACTGCTTGCTATTCTTCTACACAACCAGGCCAGGAGCACAGGTACCCATACAGGCACCCCTTACCTTGCTCTCTGCTCTTGGGGTCTCGGCTGCCAACTGCACCACAGGCGTGTCCTCCGCTGAGGCTGAATGCAGCTGCCTGGGGAGACAGAGTCCACAGAGGCCCATGCCCCCCACCCCACAACCCCGGCGCCCCCTGCTCCAGCACTGAGCTGCCATTGCCTTTCCCTGCACTGCTGTGCCGGCCACGTGAACACTCAGGTAGAGCGTGCCAGGCATGGGGCTGCCCCAAGCGACCTGGCCACAAAGCTGCCTCACCAACCTCACCCAGCAGGAAAACACACGCCTTGCCTGCCAGCTCTGGGAGAAGCAGGCCGGGAGCTCTGAAGTCAGCACAGTGCAGCCAAAGAGAATCACAAGGATGAGTACCTCCCTTTTACTGTGAAACTGACAAAAGGCTTCAGGTGTGGAGGCTGGGGCAGGTGTGGGCAGCAAGCCACCCAGGTGCCAAGGCAAGACACCAAGGGCACGAGCTGGCACGAGCTGTTCCAGTATAATAAAAAATACATAGAATAAGAATAGTTATACTAGAAATAGATTATAGATATGATTATATATGAACATAATTAATCATTAGTTTGTAGCATTACTCTTCTAATATTATAATAATCTTTGTTCTACAATTATAACCTAGGAAAGGCTGGGCGCAGTGGCTCACGCCTGTAATCCCAGCACTTTGGGAGGCAGAGGCGGTCGGATCATGAGGTCAGGAGATCTAGACCATCCTGGCTAACACGGTGAAACCCCGTCTCTGCTAAAAAATACAAAAAAAATTAGCCGGGTGTGGTGGTGGGTGCCTGTAGTCCCAGCTACTCGGGAGGCTGAGGCAGGAGAATGGTGTGAACCCGGGAGGCAGAACTTGCAGTGAGGCGAGATCACGCCACTGTGCTCCAGCCTGGGTGACAGAGCGAGACTCCGTCTCAAAAAACAAACAAACAAACAAAAAACCCTAGGAAAAACCAGGCCATACAGATAGGAGCTGAAAGCACACGGTGAGAAAGTGACCGGAAGGGAAGAGTGTGAGCCCTCTGTCACGCCTGGACAGGGTCACTAGAGGGCTCCCTGGTCTAGTGGTGGCGCCAGTGCCTGGGAAGGCACCCGTTAATTAGACTGGAAAGGGAGTCCTCCTTTCCCTGGGGGAGTTAGAGAAGACTCTGCTCCACCACCTTTTATGGAAGGCCTGACATCAGTCAGGCCCACCTGCAGTTATCCGGAGGCCTGACCATCTATCTCCCTGTGATGCTGTGCTTCAGCGGTCACGCTCCTGTTTCACTTTCATGTTCTGCTCTGTACACCTGGCTCCGCCTTCTAGATAGCAGTAGCAGAATTAGTGAAAGTACTAAAGTCTTTGAAATACATAGAAAAAATAATGGTGTAAGCTGTCCTCTCTCTCCGCCTCGGCTGCCAAACCAGGAAGGGCCTGGTGGACACGTGACTTGCATGACCTTACCTATCACTGGAGATGGCTCACACTCCTTACCCTGTCCCCTTGCCTTGTCTCCAATAATTAACAGCGCAGCCAGGCATTCGGGGCCATTACCTGTCTCCGTGCCTTGGTGGTAGTGGTTCCCCGGGCCCAGCTGTCTTTTCTTCTATCTTTTTCTTGTGTCTTTATTTCTACAATCTCTCGTCTATGCACACGAGGAGAAAAAACCCACAGACCCAGTAGGGCTGACCCTACAGGCAGGACAATCTCCCACTGAACCACTCTAGGGGATGCAGCCCAAGAGCTTTCAGCCAGGAGGCAGCAGACCCACGGCCAAGACCCCAGCAAGCAGCGGACGCCACTCGGGCACTAACAGGCTTTGCCTGGCTTTTGGAGTTACACACCTGAGTCAACTTCACCTGAGGAGGAACGTGACTGGGACACAGGGTCCTGCCCAGGGTTGGTTGGCTTCTGGCCTGAGCCCGCCCTTGTTGGATCCCTCCTTAGGCCGGGAGCACTAAAGAGATGCGTGGCGGCCAAGGCGAGGCCAAGCACCCTCAGCTGGGATCCACCTGAGCCCTGCTTTTGCCCAGAGGCCCCTCCTCAGGGGCAACCTACCCAGCCTCAAAGGAGTATCTGATGACACTTCTGGCCTCGGGTCTTGGACCACATACACTGCAGGGCAGCTGCCCCACACCACGCTCCCCACCCCATCCTCACACTTACTGGCTCAGACAGGGGCCTGGCTCCTCCGTGGCAGGCCCAGCGCTCAGCTGTTCAGCCGCTGGCTGGCCCAGCCTGGTCTCAGGGCTTTCTGGGGGCTGGGCCTCTCTGCAACCAGACTTGGTGTCACCTCCGAACGGGTTGAAGTTTGGGTCATCCATTTTGTCCCAGTCGAGGTGGTAAGAGCCCCGAGAAGCCGGCATGGGGGTGTCCTCCCCCGCTCCGCTCCTATCGCCCTCCTCCACCTCCCGCGGGGCCTTTTGCTGCCTTACTGCTGCTCTCCTCGAGGGAGGCTTGAGGCCAGATCTCTCTCCCAGTCTTCTTGGTGGGGGTACCCTTTTGCTGGTGGCGCCATCAGAGAAATCAAATTCTAGTTTTATGGGTCCGCTCCTCGAGGAGCTGGCCATTTGGCCCGCAGCCACTTCTTCCTGAGGACTCAGGGTCATGGCCCTGCCAGCCACCAGGTGGCTGGTCGGGGCTGTGCTCTCAGGAGCAGAGGTGTGTGCATAGGTAAGGGTCTGAGTGCCATCTGCTGGCATGGGGGTGCCCATACCCGCAGGGCTGGCCAGGGCCTCGCCAGGCAGACCCTGCAGGGGTGCTCCTCCGCAGGCTTCCTCAGGGATCGCACCAGGAGGCGAAGTGGCCACTGCTGTGGGAGCACAAACCCCACCATGCCGGCATTCTCCCTCGGCTCCATGCGGAGTCTCTGCTTTGTGCTGGGACTCTGTCCTGGAAGGGTCTTCTAGTGTCTCAGAGGTGGGTGTCATTCTTCTGTCTAAGGAATAGGAACTAACGTTTTCCTCCGAGGCTTGCTCAGAGCTGCCAGACGCTTTTCCTGGAGACGCCATTTGGTTCTCAGAACTTCCTGGGCTCTGGGAAGAGCTCGAGTAGTCCAGGTCAGCCAGGGCGCCTGGGCCAGGCTCGCTGGAGCTGCCACTCCCAAAGGCTGGGCTTGCATCCCCCAGGAGGTCGGTGTCAGCCTCCACTGGTTTCTGTAGAGTTCCATGAGTAGCTTCGGCATCCACTTCCTCGATGAGCTGTTGGCTTTTAAAACAGACTTAGTCAACATGAAGCAATGAGTACCTGTGAGGTTAGGGGCCTCAGCACTCATTCTCAACGTAGGTTTAACTCTCTCACACCAGAAGCAGGGCTGAGTCACCCCTGGCACAGCTTCCCGTTCTCCACCCCCCACCTCAGTTCCTCAATGTGGTTCCTTCCTGTCCTCCCAGGGACCAGCTCCCTGTGGAACGGCTGGACACAACCACGTGACTTCCTCGCTGACCCCACACTCCTGCTTCTTGGGGGTGGCTATGCATGGGGTTCCAAGTTACAGGGGTGCCTCTGGGCTGCTTGCCTGTTTAATTGTGCTCATCATGCGCTTTGCCAGGTGCTGGACCCAGACTCCTCCAGCAGCCTCTGCCACCCAAACAGCACTTGTCATCATGCACAAGGTCTGCACCCAGGCCCACAGCACGGACACAGCACAGGCTGCTGCCTGGGGGGTCAGACGTGGGACACCACACCCAAATGACTCAAGCTGATGCCAGAGAAAGAAGCTTGGAGGCATCTCTCCCACCTGGTAGGCTGGGCTCCTCAATTTCCCACCGCTTCCTTTATTTTTATGTTTTATTTTTTTTGAGACGGATTTTTGCTCTGTTGCCAAGGCTGGAGTGTAATGGCATGAACCTCTGCCTCCAGGGTTCAAGTGATTCTCCTGCTTCAGCCTCTCAAGTAGCTGGGATTACAGGTGCCTGCCACCATGTCCTGCTAATTTTGTTTTGTATTTTTAGTAGACAGGTTTTCACCATGTTGGCCAGGCTGGTCTCAAACTCCTGACCTTAGGTGATCCACCCGCTTCAGCCTCCCAAAGTGCGAAGATTACAGGCAGGAGCCACCGCACCCGGCATCCACCACTTCCTGTAAAAAATCCATTTGAGCACCTGCCCACCAGCATACAGTGACCCCACCTTACTCCCCGATAGACGAGGCTGGCTGCCACCCTCTCAGCTGTCCCCTGCCTATGCTCCAGGGCCTGGCCCCAGTCCTCTGTGTGACCTCCAGCCTGCTGTGGGCCTGTAAGTCATATAATCATTATTTCCACCTGTGTTTCTCCTAATCACCAAAGGGTGTGCACCACTTAATGACCCTGAATTCTAACATTAAGGGACCTGGCAGCATTCCGATAACACTTTAGTCTGCGTGAACACATCAGCTACAAGCAAAACAAGAAAGCTCAGTCAACACTGTCCTCTGCCTTCAACCCCACCAGAGGACATGCCCGCAGATCAGCGCTGGGGACTTGCAGGCCCCGGGACAGCCAGCAGGGGGCGTGGTAAACAAAGGTTTTCTGCACGAATCTGCTTTCCCCTTCAAGTCAGGGACTGGCAGTGCTGTGGCCAGGGACAGTCAAAGCCTTCACTGAAGGGCAAGGCTGAGGTGCAGGATGCCACCTTCAGGCACAGAAGGGCCTGAGTGGCCTCTGCAACTCCTCCCTGGGATGTGGCCACACTGGCCCAGCACCTGCCTGCTACAGTGGAGTGCCATGGGTGCAGAGAACACCTTCCCAGGGACCCACCATCCCTGGGGCACTCGCTGCACGCAGTGGCTGCTCTTGGTCTCATCCCACTGACGTGGGAGCACCACAGCGACCACCACCTGGGCCTCAGCAGAGTTCCAGAAAGGAGATGACAGCCACCAGTCCAAGCCACAAGCTCAGAGTCACTCTGGCTGGAGCCCCTCAGGGCCAACCTCTCAAGCCCCTCCTAGCTCCTCTACACCCTCTGCCCTATGGAGGCTGCTGGGTGACCCTGGAGGCATAGGGGAGAGGCAGGGGATCTGTGGCTCTGGGACAGATCACACCCAAGGCAGCTGGGAGGCGACTTCTCTGCTGCTGGGTCTCCCTTCCTTCTTGGGGTCATTGTGAACCAATGTTTGATTCATTCTTACTTCGTTTGACCAAATTTCAAAAGGGGCAAAAAACAAAGTTGAAAAGTAGCAAGCAGACATGGGAAGAACTGCAAATTCAGGCTGGAGGGGTAGAGGGGAGACGGAGCCAGGGCCCAGAGAAGGATGTGGGAAATGCTGTCTGTACTTACTGGTGACATTTTATCTCAGGGGGTGAGAAGCATCAGTGGTATTCTGTTCCTTATGCTTTTCTCTGCACATCTAAAATCTGCTTAAAAGTTTTGGGCCAGCCGGGCGTGGTGGCTCATGCCTGTAATCCCAGCACTTTGGGAGGCCGAGGCCGGCAGATCACCTGAGGTCGGGAGTTCGAGACCAGCCTGACCAACACGGATAAACCCCGTCTTTACTAAAAATACAAAAAATTAGCCGGGCATGGTGGCGCATGCCTGTAATCCCAGATACTCGGGAGGCTGAGGCAGGAGAATCATTTGAACCTGGGAGGTGGAGGTTGTGGTGAGCTAAGATCGCACCATTGCACTCCAGCCTGAGAACAAGAATGAAACTCTGTCTAGAAAAAAAAAAAAAAAAAAAAAAAAAATTGGTGGGGCATGGTGGCTCACAGCTGTAGTCCCAGCTACTAAGGAGGCCAAGGTGGAGGACTGCTTGAGCCCAGGAGGTTGAGGCTGCAGTGAGCTGTGATGGCACCATGGCACTCCAGCCTGGGTGACAGAGCGAGACCCTGTCTCAAAACAACAGCAACAACAGTTACATCAGCAAAAACCAGCAGAAAATCATGCCTCTGGGGTCCCTTCCCACCCTGGATGCAGATGAGGTATTCCTGGCTGCCCAGACAGATTAGTTCAGCTGCAGAGTAAAGAGCTGCCTCCAGGATCCTCCCCCCCTTTTTTTTTTTTTTTTTGAGTTGGAGTCTTGCTCTGTCGCCCAGGCTAGAGTACAGTGGCGTGATCTCGGCTCACTGCATCCTCCACCTCCTGGGTTCAAGCGATTCTCCTGCCTCAGCCTCCCGAGTAGATGGGATTATAGGCGCCTGCCACCGCGCCCGGCTAATTTTTGTATTTTTTAGTAGAGATGGGGTTTCACCATCTTGGCCAGGCTGGTCTCGAACTCCTGACCTCATGATCCACCCACCTTGGCCTCCCAAAGTACTGGGATTACAGGCATGAGCCACCGCGCCTGGCCTGGATCCTCCCTTTCTAGGCAAAGACAGACACCGCCTCACCATTCACTTGCAGTTAAGCACCAGGTTGGCCAGCAGACTGCCAAGCCTAACCCAACACCCAGCGCCTGGCAGATCCCGCCGACCATGCACACACTGAGTGGTAGATCACACAACATGGTTTCTTTGCCTACAAGTCTGTCTACTCTTTCTAAGTCCTAAGGTGGGCGGAATTCAAGATAAATGAAACTGCGGATCGTCCTTCCTGGAGATGGGGCCAAGACATTTCAACAAATTAGAGGAGCAAAGATTGAGGCCAGTTGGTCGGCAAAGGCACAGCAAAAATGTGAAGTGTGGGCTGGGCGCGGTGGCTCACGCCTGTAATCCCAGCACTTTGGAAGGCTGAGGCAGGTGGATCACCTGAGGTCAGGAGTTTGAGACCAGCCTGGCCAACATGGAGAAACCCCATCTCTACTAAAAATACAAAAATTAGCCAGGTGTTGGTGGGCGTCTGTAATCCCACCTACTGGGGAGGCTGGGGTGGGAGAATTGCTTGAACATGAGAGGCGGAGGTTGCAGTGAGCAGAGATCGTGCCACAGCACCCCAGCCTGGGCAACAAGAGCAAAACTCCATCTCAAAAAAATAAAAAGCGGGCCGGGCGCAGTGGCTCACGCCTGTAATCCCAGCACTTTGGGAGGCTGAGGCGGGTGGATCACAAGGTCAGGAGATCGAGACCATCCTGGCTAACATGGTGAAACCCTGTCTCTACTAGAAATACAAAAAATTAGCCGGGTGTGGTGGTGGGCGCCTGTAGCCCCAGCTACTCGGGAGGCTGAGGCAGGAGAATGGTGTGAACCTGGGAGGCGGAGTTTGCAGTGAGCCGAGATCGAGCCACTGCACTCTAGCCTGGGTGACAGAGCCAGACTCTGTCTCAACAAAAAACAAACAAACAAACAAAAAAACAAAAAACTGAAGTATGAAGTTATCCAAGTATCTCATGATCGATTTTTCTGTTAGTGAACTGGCCACATGCTGCATACACTCAGTGCAGATTTCAGGAGAAACCCAGCCAAGGCCGGCCGGGCATGGTGGCTCACACCTGTAATCCCAGCACTTTGTGAGGCCGAGGCGGGCAGATCATGAGGTCAGGAGGAGATCGAGACCATCCTGGCTAACACGGTGAAGCCCCGTCTTTACTAAAAATACAAAAAAATTAGCCAGGCGTGATGGCAGGCGCCTGTAGTCCCAGCTACGCGGAAGGCTGAGGCAGGAGAATGACATGAACCCGGGGGGCGGAGCTTGCAGCGAGCCGACATCGCGCCACTGCACTCCAGCCTGGGCGACAGAGCGAGACTCCATCTCAAAAAAAAAAATCCAGTCAAGGCCTGACAGAACAGGACAGCACATTCCTGCAAGAGCCATCGGACAGAGAGGGTGAAGCTCCAGCACGTCCAGCAGCACCAACACTTACTTCTCTTTCTGTGTCCAGACCGGGTGAGAGTTTTCCAGTCCAAGGGTGTCATCCTGAGTGAAAGGAGCCTCAAGTTTGCTGGCCATGCTAGGACTTAGAATCCTGTGCGTCTGTGGGTCCCGCAGAGGTATCTGAAAAGTCACCTGTTGCGGAGTGAGGAGGAGAGCACCTATTCATTAGTTCAAGCTGTTACAGCCACACCAGCAGCTCAGAGGTCACCAAGAAAGCAGGCCCTAGGGCAACCTGGCCGGCCACACACTGTACAGGTCACACTTACCTTCATAGCTTTGGCCAGGTTCTTGGGTGGCACATTTTCTTTCTGTGACACACGAAGAACAGACGATCTTCCGGTAACTTCCGGTGGCGAAAACAGGAAGTCGCAATTTTCCGTATTTTTTTCACTGCTGACATTTTTGTCATTTAAGACCTGCAGACTCATTCTGGAAAAGCAGAACATGTTTGTGTCAGTGTGAGGGCAACACTACCACGTTGTCCAGACATAGATGTGACAGCTGCCACAGGGGGCACGACCACTTCCTGCACAGGTGTGCTCATCGCTCTGGAGCTCATACCTCCCACACATGTCCTGTGCTAAGTGGGGCAGAGAAAGCCTCAGATTGAGTCCCCATCTTGCTTCAGAGACTCACTCTCCAGCCTGGCAGGGGGACATGGGCAGCACTGCTGCTTCCTGGGACCAAGAGCTAAAGGGCCTTCAAGCTGAGATGGTGAGAAAAAAAACCAAGCCTGCATAATCTCTACTGCTGTATTCCTACATCAGGCAGAAGTCAAGACACAGAAAAGCCCTGGCCTATAAGAAACCCAGAAGAGCCAGAGGAAACCCCGGTCTCCCCACAGGCCTCCGCGTGTGACGTGAGGCAGGACCGGACAGTAGAGGGCAGAAAAGCAGGACAGCGGCTCTGGTCTGCTCTCTCCCACCGGGCCAAGATCAGGCTGAGAGGGTGAAGGCCCAGAGGAGGAGCTGGGAGACGTAGCGCAAACAAGGGAAGGCCAGAGCTGAGCAGCAGGTGCCAAGGAACTTCCACATCAGGGCCTCCAGTCAGTCCCAGGTTCTAGGGCCGCCCAGGTCCTCATGCCGGTCACCCACACGCTTGCCACCCTTTCTGTCTACAGCGTTCCCAGTCTAGGGAATGACGTAGGCAGAAAGGCTGCCAGAAAGAACCGAGTGTCGACCTCGGCAGGAACCCCACGGGCACCTGGTGGTTGGGGGGAGACCTGGAGAGGCTTTGATTTGAATAAGAGCAAAGTTGGGGAGGGTCCTGGAGAAGAGGGAGGGGGCAGCCCAGGCAGGTCGGTGCTGCAGCTTGAGAAGCCCACTGTGGTGCTGTGTGTGGGTGGGGAGGTTAAGAGCAGGAGGGAAGCAGGGAAACCACAGGCTTCTGGAGCCCAAGGAGTAGAGGCCAGATCAGACCCGGGCCTGGCCACTGGCACATATGGGACTTACGGACGACGCTTAGGTTTTTGGCCCGAATAACTGGGTACAGGGCAGGGGAAGGGGTGCTGGATCGCTAGGGGACCCGCAAGCCTGGAACTCAGGGAGAAAGTGACTCGGAGGAAGCCTTCTGGCGGCGTGGAGGAGCTCGAGAGAGCAGCAGACCCAGCCTTGGTCAGAAGAGGCCTTTACTGACTATGGAGGCCCGGGAGGGGCTCTGGGCAGAGAAGGGACCGGCCCCAGGCTGGTGCTTTGGTGCTATTCTGGTGCACAAGAGGGATGCGGTGCGGGGGAAGGTGGAGCGACGCGGCAGGTGCGGGGAAGCGGTCGGGGCCCAGGCGTCCGCCGCAGGTGGCCTAGATGGAGTTGGCCCCAGGACGGAGGCCGGAAGGGACCAAAGAACAACAAGAAGGTCCGCGAGCTGGGAGCCAACAAAGAGCCAAGGTGGGCGGCCGAGAGACAGGAGAAGGTCGAGGAGAGCAAAGCACCTCGGGGCGCCCGCTCCGCCGTCGGTCTTGGCCCAGCTCTAGCCGCCCCTGGCCACCGTCCAGGGGGCTCAGCCCGGCGGTCGGTCTAGGGCGCGGTACGGGCTCTGGCGGCGGCCCCAGGAGGAGCCGTGGGGGACGCTTCCCGGGAAAAGCGGCGGCCGGGGTGGGAGGGCGAGGGCCGAGGGCGGGGCGGGGCGGCCTCGCGCCCCCAGGACCCCAGCGTCCCCGCGCCGTGTAGCCGCTCTCCTACCTGCCCGCCCACCAGTTGCCGGGCTCTGAGCCCGCGCCGCCGCCGCCAGGAAGGAGGGGTCCGCGTCTGCTCCGCGCCCGGGGCCAAGCCTGGCTGCTACCGCCGCCGCGCTTCTAGCCCTTGATGGCCGCCGGCGCGCCGGAGTTTCAAACGCCGACGGTTGCCTTCGCGCGGCCAATCAGCGCGCGGCCGGGGGCGGGACCGCAGGAGCGCGGGCGTCCAATGGGAAGCTGTGCCTCGCCGGCCCCGCCCCCTCGTGCGCCGACGGTTCCATTTCCGGAGTGGAGGGCACGCCCAGGGTGTCTGAAGCTGAGACCGCGGGCTTGCCGTGGCCCCGTGAATTTCGGGTTCTGCAGCTGACGATACTGGGCGGGGCTTCATGGCCAGGGCCGCGCTCAGGCCTAAGCTTCCCCAGCTGTGCATTGAGACCAGGTGCGGTGCCGCCTCCAGGGCAGGCTGTGAAGAGAGGCCGCACCCGCATGGGGACTGCATCTCCCAGAGCGCCCCGCGGGCGGCCGGGCGGCGGGACTCCATCTCCTAGAGTGCCCCGCGGGCGGCCGGGCGGCGGGACTCCATCTCCTAGAGTGCCCCGCGGGCGGCCGGGCGGCGGCCGCCGCAACCGACAGGTCCGGAACTGGGCGCTGCGGCCTCTTCCGCACGCCGGGGGCGGGGGTCTCGCCGGCAGCTTCCCGGCGGCTGCGCGATGGACAACCCCGAGGTGACCTTCACTCTCGCCTATCTGGTGTTCGCCGTGTGCTTCGTGTTCACGCCCAACGAGTTCCACGCGGCGGGGCTCACGGTGCAGAACCTGCTGTCGGGCTGGCTGGGCAGCGAGGACGCCGCCTTCGTGTCCTTCCACCTGCGCCGCACGGCCGCCACGCTGTTGTGCCACTCGCTGCTGCCACTCGGTGAGGCTGTTCGGGCCGGCCAGCCGCATCTTCTCCTGCGCAGGGCTTGCTGGGAGGTCAGGAGGAGGCCTCCGCCAGCTCCCCGAAGCCCCGAAAGCGCCTGGGCGCAGCTGGGGAGAGGCGCCGGTCCTCATCCAGAGGGACCGCGGCGTGGGCTGAGCGCGCTTAGGGGCGCCGCCGGCGCTGACTTGCAGGTGACGGGAACCCAAGTTCAGAACCTTGGGCAGGGGATGCTCCGGCCCACCAAGTCCTGAACCGTCACGTGCCTGGGGGTTGCAAGGCCAAACAGCCTTTGCTTATCGTGGTTGGGGGCAGTGGCCAGGAGAAGGCAACTGTTGATTGAGTCCAACAGAAGGGGTCGGAGGGGCTGTGTGGAGGGTGGCACTGCTGTAGGCCTTGGAAGGTGGGTGTGGGGAGAACAGGCAGATTTGGAGGCAGTTCCAGTTTGGGGGCGCCACAGGGGCAGAGGCTGGGGAGGGCCTCCGTGCAGTGCAGGTGGGACGCTCAGAGTTGTCCGGGGGGGGCGTGCTGGGCTGGGCCCCAGGTGCTAACTGGGGCTCAGGAAGGTCCCTCTCTCAGCTGGTTGGATGACGGACAGGTGGAAGGTGGGGGGTGCAGTGGCTGGAGGGGGATTTCACGGGGGGACCTCTGGAGGACACGGGGGCAGACGCAGCTCTGGGAGGATAGATGGCCAGTGGCTGGCCAGGTCTGCCACTCTGGGGACACAAGAGGGGTGACCCTCCACATCCTGGTGTGAGGATGCAGCTGCCTGGGCCGAGCTGGAGGCAGGTGTGGGGTGGAGGCGCCCAGGCCTGCCTCATGGAGAGGGTGGGCTGGGGGCCCACTTGACAGATGGATGGGGCTGAGTGCGGCTGGGGCCCTGACCAGGCCACTTTCTAGGGCTACTGGGTGGGTTTCTGTAGCCCTTCCAGCTGCACCCTCCCCAGAGGCCTGTGAGGGACCACAAGTGAATCATGGCGGCCACACCTGGAGCAGACAGCACAGCTGGCCTTGCAGTCGGATGTCAAGCTCTTTTTATTTTTAACTTAGTTTGAAAGTTTTTAAGCTTTACTAGGTATTAGTTACCTATTTTATTTTTATTTTTTGAGACGGAGTCTCACTCTGTCACCCAGGCTGGAGTGCAGTGGTGCGATCTCGGCTCACTGCAACATCCCCCTCTTGGGTTCATGACATTCTCCTGCCTCGGCCTCCTGAGTAGCTGGGACTACAGGCAACCTGCCACCACGCCCGACTAATTTGTATTTTTTAGTAGAGACGGGGTTTCACCATGTTAGCCAGGATGGTCTCGATCTCCTGACCTCGTGATCCGTCCACCTCAGCCTCCCAAAGTGCTGGGATTACAGCTGCGAGCCACTGCGCCCGGCCCCTGGTTACCTATTGTTATATGTCACGTTACCTTGAAATGCAGTGACTGGGCCAACTCCAAATGTGGATTATTTATTACTTTTTGCCAACTAGAACCTGCTGGTGCAACTCCTCACTGTCTCCATTGCTTATTTGGACCTTCAAATTGTCCCCGATCTGGCCAACAGGGCCCTGAAGCAGGCTCCGTGTCCTTTGGACATGTCCCATCATTCTTTGACACTTGCTTCCTTTCTCGCACATAACTTCTCAGCTCTGGGATGGGCCATATTTGATCAGCCTCCTCGGAGCAGGTGAGATTGAGAGACAGATTCTGTCCTGGCAGCTGCCCTGGCAGGCCAGGGGTCAGCTCTGCCTGAGGTGACACCTGATTGTGTTTATTTTTCCCTTTCTAGGCTTTTGTAGTTTTTTTCAATACTTACATATTGTGTGAAACTAAAGCAGCAAATTAAAAACCTTTTCCCTTAATATATCCTGCCTTTGCCACAGGCAGGGAGAGAGTGGGCCGGCTGGGGAAGTGCAGAGTGGGTAAAGCCCACTTAACCTGGGAGCTGACCTTGGAACCCGGGCAGAGAGCCAGGTCCAGGGCTGTCAGGGGGTGGACAGCGGCCT
The DNA here is from genome assembly GCF_009828535.3 of Hylobates moloch. NCBI lineage: Eukaryota > Metazoa > Chordata > Mammalia > Primates > Hylobatidae > Hylobates > Hylobates moloch. The sequence continues at coordinate 82,514,391 of NW_026652292.1, forward strand.
GGCACTCACTTTCCCCTGAGGCTCACTCTGTCCTTTGCAGGCTACTATGTGGGCATGTGCCTTGCGGCTTCAGAAAAGCAGCTCCACTCCCTCAGCCAGGCCCCTGAGGCCTGGCGGCTCTTCCTGCTGCTGGCCGTGACCGTCCCCTCCATCGCCTGCATCCTGATCTACTACTGGTCCCGTGACCGGTGGGCCTGCCACCCACTGGCGCGCACCCTGGCACTCTACGCCCTCCCACAGTCCAGCTGGCAGGCTGTTGCCTCCTCCGTCAACACTGAGTTCCGGCGGATTGACAAGTTTGCCACCGGTGCACCAGGTGCCCGTGTGATTGTGACAGACACGTGGGTGATGAAGGTAACCACCTACCGAGTGCACGTGGCCCAGCAGCAGGATGTGCACCTGACTGTGACGGAGTCTCGGCAGCATGAGCTCTCGCCAGACTCGAACTTGCCCGTGCAGCTCCTCACCATCCGTGTGGCCAGCGCCAACCCCGCTGTGCAGGCCTTTGACATCTGGTAAGAGTGTGGTGCCTGCGGGGGTGCGGAGGGGGTGCAGAGGGCACACGGCAGGCCAGAGCCAGGCTCTGGCACCACGACCCCTGGGAGGTGCTGGGTGTAGCCGGTGTGGACTCCAACACTCCTGGGCTTGTGTGACACCAGTCACTGAGCCCTCCCGCATAGCCCTCCCTCGGGCCCCCCTGCACTCTTGGCCTCCCCTTCCACTCCCTGGAGCCGCCTCCCCCAGATTCTTGGGGAGCACTCAGGACAGTGCAGCCCTCAGGCTGGACAGCTGCCTTGCTCCTAGGTCTGCCCCATGCCCAGGCTGGGCTGTCTGGCACTGGGTCCGGGGGCTCTGGCCTTAGGGCCATCTCTCCTGGTTGGTCCTGGTGCGACAGCTGCCCTGTCACTCCTTGGCATGTGGCCTCCATCTTCCGCTCCCTTTGCCCTGCAGAGGGGCCCAGCAGCTCTCCTCCCTGCAGGCTGAACTCCACTGAGTACGGGGAGCTCTGCGAGAAGCTCCGGGCACCCATCCGCAGGGCAGCCCACGTGGTCATCCACCAGAGCCTGGGCGACCTGTTCCTGGAGACATTCGCCTCCCTGGTAGAGGTCAACCCGGCCTACTCAGTGCCCAGCAGCCAGGTGGGGGCATGGGCCAGGGCCGGGCGGATGGGTGGGTGCCCACGGGCGTCTGCCTGGGCTCCTGGTGACGCTCCACCTGCCTGCAGGAGCTGGAGGCCTGCATAGGCTGCATGCAGACACGTGCCAGCGTGAAACTGGTGAAGACCTGCCAGGAGGCAGCCACAGGCGAGTGCCAGCAGTGTTACTGCCGCCCCATGTGGTGCCTTACCTGCATGGGCAAGTGGTTCGCCAGCCGCCAGGACCCCCTGCGCCCTGACACGTGGCTGGCCAGCCGCGTGCCCTGCCCCACCTGCCGCGCACGCTTCTGCATCCTGGATGTGTGCACCGTGCGCTGAGTGGTCTGGGACCTTGAGGTGACTCTGTCTCCCCCCAAAGCCACGGGGCAGGGAAGGGGGTGGCTGGGCCTCCTGGCTGGCAAAGGGCTCTACTTAAAGCACATGATCTAGAGCAACTCGCCTCTGCCCTGGGTCTGCAGAAGGCTGAGGACTTTTGGTTAAAAGCAATCCTTATGAAAACACCCCACCCTGCTTGGCAGCCAGGGTACAAGTCCTGGGCACCTCCTCTTTGCCTCCCTCCTGCCCCCTTCCTGCTGGTGGGGGCAGATCCTGCACACACAGACACAGCATTTGTGCCCCCAAGCCATTCCCTGGAGACCCTGGGTCTACCCCAGGTGGTCGTCATCTGGGCCATTTGCCTTACTTCTCTGGAGCATACCCGCCTTCAGTTACATGCCAGACCCAGACTGCTTTCTCCTGCCCTGTCCTGGAGCTGGCCCCTGGCTGCCTGGAGAACCCTGGGTAGGTCCTGAGGGTGGGATGGAGAAGAGGGCACTGCTGTGGTGTGGGAGCAGTCCTGGGGCTTCGTGGTGGCTGTGGCCAGTTGAGGGGCTGTTCCTGGGTGGGGTGGCAATGGGAGGACAGGTCAGAGCGCCCTCATTTGTAGTGCTGCCCCTCAGGGGTTCTCATCCTGTCCTTGGTGCCTTTTGCTGCCCAACAAGTCCAGCGAAGGCCGAGGTCTCAGACTCCCGGGTAGGGGTGGGGGTTTCAGTTGAGGACCAAAGTGCCATAGCGACATCCAGAACACAAGCCCACCAGGGGTCCAGCCCAGGCTACCCACTCCCCTAGGGTCTCCCAGGCTCAGAAGGGGATGCACGCCCCCTGTGGTCAAGGCTCTGGTGGGCGTCTTGCCCAGTTCCTGATGGTTCAAGGGGACGGGGAGACGTTGTCCAGGCCCCAGGGCACAGCCCTGACACAGATGTGGCTACTGGAGGGGCCCTCACACCTGTGGCCCCAAAGCCCCAGGCTTGGCTGTTTGAGGCAGAGGTGATGGACTCAGGGGGCCTGACAATTGGAATTTGGGAGGCTTCCTAGAGCACTCAGCAGGTGAAGGCAGCAGGGACCATGGCTGGGAGCCAGAGCTAGCTTTGACCTGAGTTTTAAGGGCTGCCAAAGAGGGGCAGTGGGTTGGGGTTGTTTTTACTACAAAATAAGTTACTTAGTTTTATAAAGACAAACCTATTGTAGCCAAATGACACATATTTAATAAAATTTAGTCTGAAGTGATGTACTGTGTTTTGTGTTGCCCGATATTAAAACCAAACTTTTGTCATAGTTGGAGAATGGCCTGGGGGTATTGGAGAAGCCACTTCAGAGGTGGAATTGCGTGCGTGGCGTGCTTTGTTCAGAATAAGGAGGAAAAAACCCATTGGTTGGGAGGCGGGTGCAGTAGGAACCTTCCCCTCTGATTTCTAGTTGGGGACTCTGGGGTCTTGAGAACCCCTGACCCAGGGCCATCTGCAGGAGCAGGGTGGGAGGGGCAGAGACACGTCCTGGGGGAAGTCACTGTGTGGTCACCACTGGCTGCTTCCAGATTCAGGCACTGATGTGGGGACACATGGGTAGCCAAGGAGTGAGCAGCTTTTCGGTGTCACTTATGTTTGCAGCTGCGTCCTGTGGGGACACCAGGCTGTCTCTACTGACCTCACTGTGGGTCAGGGTGGCCCAGGAATTGCCAGCTGAGCACCTAGGGCAGCCAAGACAGCACCCCGGGGTTCCCCACAGCACTGGGCCCTCAGGTGAGCACCCCAGCAACCGGATGGACAGTGAGTGCTTGCTGCCATTTCCCCATTCTGCTTCTCGACCCACAGGACGGTTCTTGGGGAAACAGTACACGTAATCCTGTTGAAAGATACGACAGTGGGCTCTAGTTTCCTGCGCTACGAGTGTCTTCACGTTCTTTCCAGCATGGTACTTTGACTGGCATTCTTTTGCATACACAACCAGGCACTGCTTTAGCCAACGACAGAGATCTAGTGAGCATCTACTGAGGGGCTGTTATGGGCCCTGACTGTGCCAGGCCCTATGGCTCACAGGCACTTGGGACTCTTTGGCTGTGTGCTGTTAACTTAGAGGAGACTATTTCTTCTAAAAAGTCACAGCCTGATGAGAATCGCTTGAACCTGGATAGCAGAGGTTGCAGTGAGCCGAGATTGCGCCACAACACTCCAGCCTGGGCGACAGAGTGAGACTGTCTCAAAAAAATAAAAATAGTTAACAGCCTGCAAGGTGGCCATCCCTCAGACTGGAAAGCACAGCCTCTGGCCAAGACCACAGACAGACACTTCAGAGGAGGAGGAGGGGTTGGGGCAGGAGCTTTATGCTGAATAGGTTGGCTAGACATGCATATTCAGCAGGTGACAAGAGCTATGAATATTCATGGAGGCAGTCCTGCCGCATGCATCCTGAGCAAACATACAATCCACATTCACTTTGGGGTGGAGACTTAACATTTAAATGTATTATAATGAGGTTCTACACAGGCCAGAAGTGGTCCATCACTGTGGTCTCTTACCTGGACCAAGTTACTGAAATCAGTCTCTTGTCCAATGAAACCTATAGTTATGGCTGGTGGAATAGGGGCTGGGGGATCAGTCAGCATCTGGTGGAACTGCAAATTGGTTTTTATTGTTTTGAGACAGGGTCTTACTCTGTCACCCAGGCTGGAGTGCAGTGGCGCCATCTGGGCTCACTGCAGCCTTGACCTCCCAGGTTCAAGGAATCCTCCCACTTCAGCCTCCCAGTAGCTGGGATCACAGGCACACACCACCACGGCCGGCTAATGTTTTTGATTTTTAGTAAAGATGAAGTCTTGCTATGTTGCCCAGGCTGGTCTCGAATTCCTGAGCTCAAGTGATCCTCCCACCTTGGTTTCCCAAAATGCTGGGATTACAGGTGTGAGCCACAGTGCCTAGCCTTTTTGTTTAAGTTTTTTGTAAAGATAGGGTCTCGCTGTTGCCCAGGCTGGTCTTAAATTCTGGACCTGAAGCAATCCTCTTGACTTCAGCCTCCCACAGTGTTGGGATCACAGGCATGAGCCATCATAGCCACTGCACTGTTCCAATATTGCTAAGCTCAAGGCCAGTGCTTATTGAGCTACTAAGAGGAAAAGAAAAGCAGTGTGGCAGTAAGAATATAGTTTAAATGTAGGGTGTGTGACTTAACCCTTGCCTGGCAAGGTCCTATTCATAATTTGGTATCTTATTGCCACTGGTGTCCCCTTGGCTGCAAGGGGGTCCATTCAGTTGTTGGGGGCTTAGGATTTTATTTTAATTTTTTTTGAGACAGAGTTCCGCTCTTGTTGCCCAGGTTGGAGTGCAGTGGCGCGATCTTAGCCCACCGCCTCCCGGGTTCAAACGATTCTCCTGCCTCAGCCCCTCAAGTAGCTGGGATTACAAGCATGCGTCACCACGCCAGGGTAATTTTGTATTTTTAGTAGAGACAGGGTTTCTTCATGTTGGTCAGGCGGGCCTCTAACTCCCGACCTCAGATGATCCTCCCGCCTCGGCCTCCCAAAGTGTTGGGATTACAGGCGTGAGCCACCGCGCCCTGCCAGGATTTTAGTTTACAGTTTTTGAGGGTTATGGGATGCCCAGGGCCTGGGGAGGAAGGGAACAGGATGTGTCCGTCCTAGTCTGAGGATGACCTTTTCGAGTTCAAAAGGGGGCGGTGGACGCACCAAGGCACGGTCCTGAGGGCAGCAGGTGCAAAAGTCGGGCCCTCCCAGAGGTGTAAGGCCTTAGAGGGATCCCAAGCATCCCTGGGGCTCAGCCTCCTGGACCTGACCCCACTGCCCACTCTTTTGGCTGTTTCCACTCTCCCCTGCATCCCTCACTTTGTCCCCAACAGGAAGCTGTGGGAACCTGTTCCCAGGTGTAGTGCACCCGTTGGGGTTCTATTTTGCTGGATCCGCGGGGCCGTCAGCTGCAACTGTGACGGCGGGGAAGCGGGACGGGATGGTGCGGATCTACAGGACCTCGCCTCCAGGTGGGGCCTCCCTGCTGAGCCAGGGATTCTTCAGGATACTTCAAGCCCAGGCAACTCCAGGCAGAGGATGGGAGCGTCATGCACCGGCGACACAGTGGAGGACGTCACGGACGGGCAGGGAGGCAGCGGCAAGCGAGACTAGCGGCTCAGTCGGTGGCCGGTGTGCGGCCAACGGCCAGGGCAGTGGGACTGGAAAGACTCAGTGTAGTTGTCAACTATCGCTACCTAAAAGGTTACTCCAAAACTTTAAGCGGCTTAAAACAATAGACGGCGCGTACGGGGCCTGCAGCGGCCACGGGACAGTGGGAAGCAGTCAGTACCCGCCACAGGCCGCGCCTTCCGGGTTCCGGGTTCCCGCCAGGGAGAAGACACGCCCCCCACCTGGGCAGGGGCCAAGCAGAGCCGCGCCCCACCCAGGCCGGGACCAATGGGAGATGCGCTAGGACCCCGGCTGAGAAACGTGCCGCTTGCCCTTCCCCCCCGGCCCTGCGCCGCGTCGCGCGCGGCCGAATCTCCCGCCAAAGCTGCCCCCGCCCGCCAAGGCGCGACCTATCAGCGTCGCAGGGGCCCGCGGCGTCCCGGTCGCCTCAATCCCGCGGGTGGGGGGCAACCTTTTCCTTAGTCCTCTCCTCAGCCCACGGCGTCCATCCGGCTCCCGAGCCGAGCGCCGGGCAGTCGGGCTTCGCGGCTGCCTGCGGTCCTGAGGCCTCGCCCTAGCCCCAGTCGGCTCGCGAGGCGCGCGCAGCTGAGTGGACCCCTGCGGCGTGGCCCGATGGTCTCGCCCGACCCGGAGCGCGCGGGAGGCCGAGGGGCGGGGCCCGGCGCCCACATAAAGGCGGTTGGGGGGGCAGGGCGCGCAGAGCTTGTAAGCGTCGGCGCGGGGACGCGGGTTTCTGCCTCAGGCCTGGCCCTTCCCTGCTCTGCGCTCCCTGCCCACGTCGCCGCCGCCTCAGCCCCGGCCCTGCGCTGCGCGCCCGGCCCGTGCCGCCATGGCCTGCCGCCCGCGAAGCCCGCCGAGGCATCAGAGCCGCTGCGACGGTGACGCCAGGTGAGGCCGGGCTGCGCGGCGGGCGAGGGAGCGCGTGCCCCGTGGGGCGGGGGTTGTGCGGGGCCGGGGTGTTGCGGGGCGGGGGTTGTACGGCGGTCCCGGACCTCCCGAGCCCAGCCGACCGCCTCCCTCCCCGCAGCCCGCCGTCCCCCGCGCGATGGAGCCTGGGACGGAAGCGCAGAGCCGACGGCAGGCGCTGGAGGCCCGAAGACGCCGAGGAGGCAGAGCACCGCGGCGCCGAGCGCAGACCCGAGAGGTGGGCGCGGGACCCGGGGGTCGGGGCGCGGTGGGGCCCTTGACGAGGCCGCGGGCTCCAGGGACCTCGTCGCGCTCTCCCGGTGCCGGCATCGGTCGGGTCGGCACCCTGCGTCCTTTTACCTTTGTCTCCGCGCGGCGCCTGGACTGGGGCGGCCGCAGCAGGCCTGGGAGGCGCTGGAACACTCCGGAAGCCTCTTGCCAGGATGGGAGTCAGCTGAACCGGTGTCAGCCCGAGTTGGCCAGTTCGAGTCTGTGTTGTGCTCCCGGGAGAGGTCAGGGTCTCTGACGAGCTTCTCGTGAACACGTGGAAGTCAGGGGACACCCGAGTCCCGAGGAGAAGTGAATTTACAGGGCTTACCTGCTTGGCCATTTTCTAGGTTAGGCAGTGTGCAGGGAGGGTCAAGATGCGAGCGAAAGGAGGGCTCGATAGGGGTGGGACAGCCGATGAGGGTCTGGAGGAAATAAGCAGGGGTGCCAGTGGTCATAGTGGTGGGCTCTTCGGGGCTATGGTTAGAGAAAACTTCTCGAGGGGCTTTGGTGGCCAGTTCTGCATTGGGGGCTTGTTGCTCCTACGTTCCTTGAAAGGCATGGTGACTTGGCCGAGATGGAGCAGTGAAGGTGGGGGGAGATGCGTGGTTCAGGATGGACTTCTGAAGGCAGGACCTGTGAGACTTGCTGATGGGTTAGGGATGGGAGGCGTCAAAGGAAAAAAAAACTCGGACCCAAGTTCACTATGCCGAAAGGAAAAAATAATATGCTGAAGGCGGAATCATGCAAGAAACTACCTTTGCGTTTCTTCTTTTTTTTTTTTTTTTTTTAAGACAGGGTCTCATTCTGTCTCACAGGCTGGAGTGCAGTGACGCGATCTCGGCTCACTGCAACCTCTGCCTCTCGGGTTCAAGTGATTCTCCTGCCTCAGCCTCCCCAGCAGCTAGGATTACAGGCACATGCCACCGCACCCGGCTAATTTTTTGTATTTTTAGTAGAGACAGGGTTTCATCATGTTGACCAGACTGGTCTCGAACTCCTGACCTCAAGTGATCCACCCACCTCGGCCACCCAAAGTGCTGGGATTACAGGCATGAGCCACCGGGCCCGGCCACCTTTGTGTTTCTTTCGTTTCTAAGCAGATAGCTACAGATAAAAGATTATCTCCACGGGTGAACTCTGTTCACCTTAAGTGGCGACTTACCGAGCACACTAGGAATACATAATTGACTATTCCTTTTCTCTTGGAACATGTAGATCCTTTCTCCTTCAACCTACTTTTCTCTTTTAAATATCGAAGCCCTGACAATCATCTCTGGAGAAAGGCACAGACCACAGATTCTTTCTGTAATTTCATGTTCTTCTAGGTATGTCCTTAACATTAGCTAAATTCCTAAAGTAATTGAGACCTGTCTGAGACACTTTTTGGTTTACAGAGGAAAGAGGCATCAAGAATGACTCAAGCCTTTAGGTCTGAACGCTGTTGATTGGGGCCATTTGCTAAGATAGAGAAGATGGGCTGGAGCAGCTGAGCATGGGAAGTTGTGAGGCTTGAGAACCTGCTTAGAGAAGCAAAGGAGATGTCAAGAAAGGGAATGGAGTGCAGGAGTCTACATGGGAGGCATCTTCAGGCACAGTGAGTTGCCAGGACATATAGATGAGATTTAGAGACTTGGGTCTAGGGGGCCGGGCGCAGTGGCTCCTGCCTGTAATCCCAGCACTTTGGGAGGCCAAGGCGGGCCAATCACCTGAGGTCAGGAGTTTGAGACCAGCCTGACTAATATGGAGAAACTCCATTGTTGGGGACCAGCCTCGACACTACCTGTAGGGTACTCGAAGTCCGGTGGTGACAAAGGAATGAGAAGAGACAGGTTGAGTTCATAAAGGAGCCCGGCGCGGTGGCTCACGCTTGTAATCCCAGCACTTTGGGAGGCCGAGGCGGGCAGATCACGAGGTCAGGAGATCGAGACACGGTGAAACCCCGTCTCTACTAAAAATACAAAAAAATTAGCCGGGCGTGGTGGCGGGCGCCTGTAGTCCCAGCTACTTGGAGAGGCTGAGGCAGGAGAATGGCGTGAACCCGGGAGGCGGAGCTTGCAGTGAGCCGAGATTGCGCCACTGCACTCCAGCCTGGGCGACAGAGCGAGACTCCTTCTCAAAAAAAAAAAAAGTTCATAAAGGTGGGAGCCAGGGGACCAGTTGGAAAATGGAGGCTACAAAAGGCCCAGAGTTCTGGTCTCCACACTATTTATTGAGTACAATCACTTTAAGAAGTAGGCTGGGCACGGTGGCTCACGCCTGTAATCCCAGTGCTTTGGGAGGCCAAGGTGGGTGGATCACGAGGTCAGGAGATGGGACCATCGTGGCTAACACGGTGAAAACCCGTCTCTACTAAAAATACAAAAAATTAGCCGGGCGTGGTGGCAGGCGCCTGTAGTCCCAGCTACTCAGGAGGCTAAGGCAGGAGAATGGTGTGAACCTGGGAGGTGGAGCTTGCAGTGAGCCGAGATCGCCCCACTGCACTCCAGCCTGGGCAATAGAGCGAGACTCCGTCTCAAAAAAAAAAAAAAAAGTAGATGTTCAGGGTGAAACCGTGAAAGGGAGGCAGTGCGTCATAGGCGTAATTTATAGCGGTTTGAATGAATCTCCTTTGTGCTCAAACAGCATATCTTTAACTTATTGGAGAGTAGCTAGTGGGAGCAGGCTTAACTAGGATCCTGCACATCTGTCCACATTCTAGTGCTTTAAAGGAGTGTCTTTCTCCTTGAACACAGTGTTTACAGATAAGAGCAGGTCTCGCTCTGAGCATGGGAACATGATGGCAATTAGGAGGCTTTCCTCCTCAGAGGCCTCTTGTGGCTTTTCACAACTTACTGTGCCATATTTTTATGGCCAGCTTATACAGGCACCCGATAAGCCTTTTTCCCAACACCCCATCTCTACTAAAAATACAAAATTAGTCGGGCACGGTGGTGCATGCCCGTAATTCCAGCTACTCGGGAGGTTGAGGCAGGAGAATCCCTTGAACCCAGTAGGTGGAGGTTGCGGTGAGCCGAGATCACGCCATTGCCCTCCAGCCTGGGCTATGAGAGTGAAACTCCATCTCAAAAAAAAAAAAAAAAAAGACTTGGGTCTAGGGGTGGGTACAGAAGAGGCCCTAGGTCCACATATGAAGGGAAGGTAATCAAACCTTATTGAGATCAAGCTCTGAACCCTCCCGTGGTCTCATTTAGCTGAAGATAAAAATATTAAATCCTTACAGTGCTTTAGAAGTCACGGGAGTTTTTGGTATCATTCCTCCAACTGTAGGAATGCTTCTGTCCTAGGGCCTTTGCACTGGTGTTTGCACATTGTGGATAATGCCTGGAGGCACCTGACAAATACAGCCAGCTTGTTGATGGATAAGATCTAGAAGTACTCTTTGGAAGGTTGTTAGCCTAGTGTGTAAAATTAGGCTTTGTTGTCCCAAGATAGGGTAGATTGTGAATATAACCTACTTAACCTAAGACATGGATTTAAAGGTATCAAAATACGGTATGTAATATATGGTCATTCACATACACAGGCTTTAAATTATTCTTTTTTTTTTTTTTTTAGTAGAGATGGGGTTTCACCGTGGTCTCGATCTCCTGACCTCGTGATCCGCCCGCCTTGGCCTCCCAAAGTGCTGGGATTACAAGCATGAGCCACTGCGCCCGGCCTAAATTATTCTTGTAGTTCAGGAATTTGTTATGCTGGGAGACCCAGACTTGAACCTCTTGATACACTAGTGAGGATGCTTGTATCCAATCCTGGACAAGCCTCTGTTGAGTCAATTTAATTTTCAGTTAATTACCTAATTTGATTTCATAACTTTCTACCATTTTTAGAATCTGGAAATTTACTTTTAGAAATCCAATTTAAGTATCCGAGTTGTGTGACTGTAAGGGAAGAAATGATAATTATATAAGAGGATTATTCATTTGTTACTGCAATTGCATTTTCAAAGCACAGCATTTGGTTTACAGCTAAAATAGGTTGCTTATTTGTTGTATTTAAAGTTAGTATCTAGTTTATTTTTTTGTGACGTAGTCTCACTGTCAGCCAGGCTGGAGTGCAGTGGCATGATCTCACCTCACTGTAACCTCTGCCTTCCAAGTTCAGGCAGTTCTGCTTCAGCCTCCAAGTAGCTGGGACTACAGGCATGCGCCACCAGCCCGGCTAATTTTTTTTTTTTTTTTCCTTTTTGAGATAGAGTCTTGCTGTGTTGCCCAGGCTGGAGTGCAATGGCGCGATCTCAGCTCACTGCAACCTCTGCCTCCCGGGTTCAAGCAATTCTCCTGCCTCAGCCTCCTGAGTAGCTGAGATTACAGGTGCACACCACCACGCCTGGCTAATTTTTGTATTTTTAGTAGAGACTAGGTTTCACCATGTTTGTCAGGCTAGTCTGGAACTCCTGACTTAGTGATCATCTCACCTTAGCCTCCCAAAGTGCTGGGATTACAGGCGTGAGCCACTATGCCTAGCCTAATTTTTGTATTTTTAGTAGAGGCAGGGTTTCATCATGTTGGCCAGGCTGGTCTCAAACTCCTGACCTTGTGATCTGCCCGCCTCAGCCTTCTAAAGTGTTGGGATCACAGGCATGAGCCTGTGCACCTGGCCCAGTATCTAGTTTTAATATCAGTAGTGATCAACAGAAAAACGGGGTAGAAAAATAATGTGAGTTTATGTCTGATGTATAAATAAGATACATCAATTTGAACTGCCAGAATTTGGGGCATGAAGCCTTAAGCTTTCGGATTTCCTGATTATTATTTTTTAAATTTTATATATATATTTTTAGACAGAATCTCGTCCTATCGCCCAGGCTGGAGTACAACCTCCACCTCCCAGGTTCAAGTGATTCTCCTGCCTTAGCCTCCCGAGTAGCTGGGATTACAGGCACCCGTGACCACACCCAGCTGATTTTTGTATTTTTAGTAGGGACGGGGTTTCACCATGTTAGTCAGGCTGGTCTTGAACTCCTGACCTCAGGTGATCCACCTGCCTCGGCCTCCCAAAGTGCTGGGATTACAGGCGTGAGCCACCACGCCTGGACTATTATTTATTCATTTATTTTTTGAGACAAGGTCTCTCCCCCAGGCTGGAGTGCAGTGCACGATCTCGGCTCATTGCAACTCCACCTGGTCGATCACTGCAACTTCCACCTCCTGGGTCCAAGGGATTCTCCTGCCTCAGCCTCCCTAGTAGCTGGGATTACAGACACGCGCTACCATGCCTAGCTAAGTTTTTGTATTTTGGTAGAGACGGGGTTTCACCATGTTGCCCTGGCTGGTCTGGAACTCCTGAGCCCAGGCAGTCCGCTGGCCTCGGCCTCTGGAGGTGCTTGGATTACAGGAGTGAGCCACTGCCCGGCCAATTTCCCGATACTGACTGAAGACTACCTTGAACTTGAGATGGAACTGAGCTCCTGGATGTGGTTTAACTCAAGCATAGCGGGTACTTTGCCAGTAGATGGAGTCCTGACACAGCAAGGACTCTGACATATGCTTCTCCATACACATTGTAATCATAGTGTACCTAACATTCTGAATTATTAATTACATGCACCTGAAAGGTAAATGGATATGCTAGCTATTCTGTATTATTATTTTATTTATTAATTTTTTGAGACGGAGTCTCTTGCTGAGGCTGGAGGAGCAGTGGTGCAATTTTGGCTCACTGCAACCTCCGTCTCTGGGGTTCAAGCACTTCTCCTGCCTCAGCCTCCCTAGTAGCTGGGGACTACTGGTGCGTACCACTGCACCTGGCTGATTTTTGTATTTTTATTAGAGATGGGGTTTCACCATGTTAGCCAGGCTGGTCTCGAACTCCTTACCTTGGGTCATCCACCCGCCTCGGCCTCCCCAAAGTGCTGGGATTACAAGTATGAGCCACTGTCCTCTGCCACCATATATATTTTTTTGAGATACAGTCTTGCCCTGTTGCCCAGACTGGAGTGCAGTGCCAGGATCATGGCTCATACAGCCTTGACCTCCTGGGCTAGAGTGATCCTCCTGCCTGGGCCTCCTATGCAGCTGGGACTACAGGCATGCCCCACCATGCTTGGGTATTTATTTATTTTGGAGATGAAGTTCCAACCTTTTTATTAAAATCAACTTCTCACAATGTATAAATACTGCATATTAGCACACATGAAAAAGACAACTTCTAAGGCACCCAGAAATACGTTCATACATGTTACAGGACCACTCACAGAGTGGACAATTTGCTCTAGACAGTCAGCATTGGATAAATCAGAAGATTATCATCCCTCAGTATTGTGCCCAGTCTCAGTAAATATTTACAACATGGTGAGAAGGTGTCAGCTGTACCTGCTTTATAATTCTACGAAGTACTCAGACTTACAGAAAATTCAGAACTAAAGACTCTCCCATGATAATCTGGCAAAATAAAACAAGTAGTCTAAAGTCTTAGTGATTTTGGTGTGTGCTACATCCATGATCAAATCCAGACACTCCTGGGGTGGGCTGGGTAAGTTTTTGGTAGCCTGCTTCATTATCAGAAGTTGGTCCCAAGGCTTGGGACTACACAGCGGAAACACCCACCTGAGATAGCCTCAATTAGAGACTTATCTTGCAGAGCCTTCTCAGTATGACAACGAATCCCTCTGTATGGCCAGCCAGGGGAAGCATGAGGTTGGTAGAAGTGAGTAGTTGCTCTGCACCATCAAGCATGCACACATCTGTCTAGATGTGCCCACAATCTGTGAAACTTGGGCTTTGTTAGAATAATGGAATTCTTTGGTCGTCGGTTTTATGAAAGGCAATATTGTCGCAATCCTGTCAACATTGACATTGGCAATGACTTCAAGCTGGGACTAATGGCATAGGGACAAATTAAATACAGGATGGGAAACTCTACACTCTCTGAACTTCTTAGAGAGTCAACTTCATGAGCTCCAGCATCAGGCTGGATGTTGGATCAATGAGATAAGGTTAACTCATAGAAATGCCAGAACTGAAGCTGAAAACTAGATACGGGTTTTTCTGACTGCCACACACACTGCAAAAATTTGAAGCAAATCTCTCATTTTAATGACTTTATAAACACATACCAGAGATGAACCAAATACCTTGATTTTAGCTATATGATAGCCCTGGACTACTGAAGTGTGGACACCCAAAAGGAATCATAATTTAGTTTGAAGTCTAAAATCTAGTTGGTTTTGTTAGACCCCCAAACACAGTGGGCACACTGCCAAGGAGCTCCGTGACTTCTGTTCTAGTAAGACAGCCCTGGATAGACAGATTCAGCTGATAGGTTATGTTCTACATCTAGTTTGCTTTTGTCCTGCTAAACTCCAGTTTAGTATGGTTTGATACACATAGTTCACTGATATAATGCTTTTATTTTTTTGGGTGGGGGATAGGGATGAGGTCTCACTATCTTGCCCATGCTGGTCTTGAACTCCTCCTGGGTTCAAGTGATCCTCCTACCTCAGTTTCCAAAGTGCTGGTATTACAGGCGTGAGCCACTGTGTCCCACCAGCCTTTGAATATTTCTTGACATACAGTTTGAAAGAAAGTATGTGTCATGGTTCAGTAGCATTTTCGTTTTATTGCAGCTTTACCACTCCTGAAGGCCCTAAACCCCGTTCCAGATGCTCTGACTGGGCAAGTGCAGTTGAAGAAGATGAAATGAGGACCAGAGTTAACAAAGAAATGGCAAGGTACACATTTTGGACCACCTTGAAGTGTTAATCTGGCGTTTTCAGTAACACATTAAATTTGATATATGTCTTGGAACAGTGGTTCTCAAAGTTCTGGGCTCCAGACCAAAGGCATCAACATTTCCTGGGAACTTGTTAGAAAACCTGGGCCTGCGAATGGGGTGGGGCCTGGCTATCCTGTGAAAAGCCCTCCAGGCGGGTCCACTCTTTCAAGCTTCAAGACCACTGTCCTCTTGGTGGTAATCCTTCCGAGAGTGGAAGTAGGTGCACAGTGGTGTTACTGCTGGATTGCAGGCTGGAGGACTATCAGAACTAATTTTTTTTTTTTTTGAGACAGAGTGTCACTCTCTCTCTGTTGCCCAGGCTGGAGTACAGTGGCAAGATCTCAGCTCACTGCAACCTCCGCCTCCCGGGTTCAAGCGATTCTCCTGCCTCAGCCTCCTGAGTAGCTGAGATTACAGGCACAGGCCACCACGCCTGGCTAATTTTTGTATTTTTTTGTAGAGACGGGGTTTCACCGTTTTGGGTCAGGCTGGTCTCAAATGCCTGACCAGGCTGGTCTCGAATTCCTGATCCGCCCACCTCGGCCTCCCAAAGTGCTGGGATTACAGGCATGAGCCACTGTGCCCGGCCTGTCAGGAACTTACTACAGTCATTTGTTATCACTGACCTTCTGTATGCGGTGCTCACACAACCTAGCACAGTAGGTGGAGTGCTCTCTCCAGATGAAGGAATACGTTGACACTTGGCTTAGGCAACAAACCCAGCTCAGAGATGCCATCATACAAGGAAAGGTCTCAAACTTGGATTCTGTGAACCTCTTGCAGTTGTACACAAGATTGTTGTGTGTATCCAAGTTCTTGCAAACTAAGCTACTTCCTCTTCGTTGACTCATTACCATTACTGATTGCATCCTTAACCACTGTTTAATCTCCCTTGATTATCAGTGTGTTGATCCTTTCTCTTTTGATGAGTTGTCTAACTCAAACCCAGTTGCAAGGACTGGGTTTATTCAAACCCAGTTAAAATGTGGCTCATAGTTGGTTGAAGTATTTCACAAGATAATTTTAGCCAACAAGTGGCTGATAAATCAAACAGGGTCTTGAGAAAAATGTGTCTTGCGTGTCAGCCACGGAAGCGTACCTAGACTACCTGTTTTCATTTTGGCAGCCAGTGATGGTATTTATAGCAGCCTCCTTTGAAAAGGGATAGGAATACGTGAGAATTGGTTATTGAACATTTGGGGGAGTTGTCATTTCTTCTGGTATCAAAATGTGTGGGTGGATGTATGCCTTGGTAGAAGAAATGAACTAGGAGTTCACAGATGTGAGTAGCAATGTTTTTAGTGAATTATCGTATTTATATAGGTCTTGACTTTCTCAACTATAAAATTAGAATGTTTGACTTGACCTGTGTAGTTTGTGCTGCATTCACAAGTCTTAGGACAGTTCTTGATACCTACAGCGTGCTTGCTCTCTCAAGTCCCCCCTGGCCAGGGCTTATGTGCAGCTCTTATTCACGTGTATTCCACCTGTCCAGATTGTCTTGTGAGTAGATCCCATTTGTTCTTCAGATATCTCATGGGTCTGTACCTGAAAATTGTCCTGTTTTGGAAAACAGCACTGTTTGGACTGCTCTGTTGATTATACCCTTTGTGATGGAAAGCTACGACTTTTATTTACTTATTTATTTTTTTGAGATGGAGTCTTACTCTGTTTCCCAGGCTGGAGTGTAATGATGAAATCTCAGCTCACTGCAACTTCTGCTTCCCAGGTTCAAGTGATTCTCTGCCTCTGCCTCCCGAGTAGCTGGGATTATAGCCGTGTGCCATCACGCCTGGCTAATTTTTGCATTTTTAGTAGAGGCTGAGTTTCACCATATTGGCCAGGCTGGTCTTGAACTCCTGACCTCAGGTGATTCGCCCGCTTCGGCTTCCCAAAGCGTTGGGATTATAGGCGTGATCCACCTTGCCTTGCCAAAGCTGCGGCTTTTAGTGCAACCTGTGTAATTTAAACTCCTGGCCCTTTAGTGAGCCATTACTGGCAGGCCGGCTTACTTCTCGACAGTAAGAGGGGTATGAAATGTCAGCTTACTATGCTTCAAGGAGACTAACAGACTACAAACTAGCAGTATAAGAGTATGAAAATGGATTTTCTGCATGGCACGGTGGCTCACACCTGTAATTGCAGTACTTTGGGAGGCCAAGGCGGGCGGATCACCTGAGATCAGGAGTTCGAGACCAGCCTGACCAACATGGAGAAACCCCATCTCTACTAAAAATACAAAATTAGCCGGGTGTGGTGGCACATGCCTGTAATCCCAGCTACTTGGGAGGCTGAGGCAGGAGAATCACTTGGACCTGGGAGGCAGAGGTTGCACTGAGCCAAGATCTCACCATTGCACTCCAGTCTGGGCAACAAGAGGGAACTCTATCTCAAAAAAAAAAAAAAAAAAAAAAAAAAAAAAAAAAAAAAAAAAAAAAAAAAAAAAAAAAAAAAAAAAAAAAAAAAAAAAAAAAAAAAATGAAAATGGGTTTTCATCATACCTGAAAACCAGTCTTTCTCATCTGTGATACTAGAGAGAATGAGGCCCTGCAGCAAATGATTTGCAGGACTAATCTCTGAATCGTACAAAGATCACCGGTGTTATATAGCCAGTGCTACTCTAGATGCACAGGAGATAAATTACTTCATTACCTTCTGGCGTCCAAACTGCACTGAACAACTCAGCAAACTTGGGTGGATTTTAGATTTTGAGAGGAGGCACAGTGATACATGACATAATTTAGATACCTGCATGACAGGCCAGGCGTGGTGGCTCACTCCTGATCTCAGTACTTTTGAGAGGCTGAGGCAGGAGAATCGCTTGAGCTCAGGAGTTCAAGAGCAGCTTGGGCAACATAGACCTCCATCTCTCCAAAAAATAAAAATAAAAAAATTTTTTTTTTTTTGAGATGGGTATGGCGGCCCTTGCCTGGAGTCCTAGCTGCTTGGGAGGTTGAGGTGGGATGATTGCTTCAGCCCAGGAGTATGAGGCTGTGGTAAGTCATGATCGTGCTACTGTACTCTAGCCTGGGTGACAGAGTGAGACCTCATCTCAAAAAAAAAGATACCCACATGAACTTGGAGCTCAAGGTAGTTCGTGGTTTCAACGTCAGATTGCGCTAGACTCCTTTTGGAGATGTCATACTTTTTTTTTTGGCAAAACTGTGTTCTGGTAATGAATGCAATGGAAAGCAGATGCCTCAGGAAATTCATGAGGAACAAGACAAAAGGGGGCACGTTTGGTCTCCCAAGATTGGAGAAGGTATGCAGTGCCCAGTAGGCATACAAGTCCCATTAGTAAGTTTGGTGTTTTTAAAATAAAAATTTATTTCAATTTATGTTTTGTTTTTCTTTTCTTAAGGCTGCCAAGTTTTGGGGGATGTAATTTTTTTTTTTTTTTTTGAGACGGAGTCTCACTCTGTAGCCCAGGCTGGAGTGCAGTGGCGCAATCTCGGCTCACTGCAAGCTCCGCCTCCCGGGTTCACGCCATTCTCCTGACTCAGCCTCTCCGAGTAGCTGGGACAACAGGCGCCTGCCACCACGCCCGGCTAATTTTTTTTGTGATCTCCTGACCTCGTGATCCGCCCACCTCAGCCTCCCAAAGTGCTGGGATTACAAGCGTGAGCCACCATGCCCGGCCTGGGGGGATGTAAATTTTTGTTGTGTGGATCTCACTACTTAAACTGAACCTGACAAGGATTTCTTTTGGCCCACAGAGCTTCTGGATTGCATAGGATGGTGTGCCTGAGGGTATCAGGGTGGAGCTTCCTCAGACCTGGCTGCTTTATTTTTATACCTTTTTTAAAAACAGCAATATTTATTTTGCCCTCAGATATAAAAGGAAACTCCTCATCAATGACTTTGGAAGAGAGAGAAAATCATCATCAGGAAGGTAAAGGCTGTGTAAATGTTTCTTTTCTAATTTGATAGACCTGTAATTTGTTAAAAAGAAAATTGTGACAGAAATGCTGACTGTCGCGGTAGCATTTATTAATACCTTTTTCACTAATTTGAAATACTGTATCTGTGTACTAAATTCCTATACGTGCAGTCTCTGGACTGTTTAGGATTCATGTGGTTGGAAGTCTGGAGTGAATCCTCCATTATTATGTTTTGACATTTTCTTGGCTTACCTTACATACATGGTGATCTTAATTGCAGGGCTTATTCGGTTAATCTGTTGTTTTTTCAGTTCTGATTCAAAGGAGTCTATGTCTACTGTGCCGGCTGACTTTGAGACAGATGAAAGTGTCCTAATGAGGAGACAGAAGCAGATCAACTATGGGAAGAACACAATTGCCTACGATCGTTATATTAAAGAAGTCCCAAGGTAGTCTTGTTTCAGTGGCATGTCTTGAACAAGCCATGTGGCATTGCATTTCTAAAGAGTTGCTTAGATTGGGTAGTACAAATGATGCTGGGGATAGTTCACACCTGCTAAGAGCTATTTAATAGAGACTGACTGGGGCTTATGACGTCAATAAAGAATGGATTGGCAACTGAAAAACTAAAGACATGAAGATTTCAAAAATCATTTTCATAATTTTGAATGTTAGATAACATTTTATTTCTTGGGAGTCAGCAGTCATATAGATGTAAGCTTATTAAAATACATGATGGGGAAAAAATGAAGTTCAAGTTAAATATTGTAAAATTCTAATTGGAGAAAAAAAACATGGCATTGCCCTATTGCCTTTAAGCAGCATGTTCTTGCCTATCCTGCTCCCTCAAACACACAGACACAGAAGGATATAAAGAAAGCTTTCGTTTTTTCTTGAACTTTTTGGCAGGATTGGGGTTGAAATTTACTTTTCTGGGCCAGGTGCAATGGCTCATGCTTGTAATTCCAGCACTTTGGGAGGCCGAGAGGACTGCTTGAGGCCAGGAGACTAGCCTGGGCAATATAAGGAGACCTCATCTCTACAAAAAATTTAAAAATTATCCAGGTGTGGTGGTTTGCACCTGTAGTCCTAGCTACTTGGGAGACAGGTGGGAGAATTGCTTCAGCCCAGGAATTCAAGGTTACAGTGAACCATTAATCACACCACCGCACTCCAGCCTGGGCTGCAGAGTGTGAGACTTTGTCTCTTAAAAAAAAAAATTTACTTTTGGCTGAGTGCAGTGGCTCATGCCTGTAATCCCAGCACTTTGGGAGGCCGAGGAGCACGGATCACGAGGTCAGGAGATCGAGACCATCCTGGCTAACATGGTGAAACCCCGTCTCTACTAAAAATACAAGAAGTTCGCTGGGCGTGGTGGCACACACTTGTAGTCCCAGCTACTCGGGAGGCTGAGGCAGGAGAATCGCTTGAACCCGGGAGGAGGAAGTGGCAGTGAGCCGAGATTCCACCACTGCACTCCAGCCTGGATCACAGAGCAAGACTTCATCTCAAAAAAAAAAAAGTATATATATATATATATTTTTTGGAACATAGCCGGCAAAGGAATATTAAGATTCAATGTGATGGTGCTTTTTTTTTTCCCTCCTGACTGAGTCTTGCTGTTACCTAGGCTGAAGTGCAGTGGCATATCATGTCTCACTGTGTATTTATTTTTTTGAGACGGAATCTTGCTCTGTTGCCCAGGCTGGAGTGCAGTGGCGCAATTTCAACTCACTGCAACCTCCACCTCCCAGGTTCAAGCGATTCTCCTGCCTCAGCCTCCACAGGTGCCCACCACCACACCTGGCTAATTTTCGTATTTGCAGTAGAGACGGGGTTTCACCATATTGGCCAGGCTGGTCTCGCACTGCTGACCTTGTGATCCGTCTGTCTCCGCCTCCCACAGTGCTGGGATTACAGGGGTGAGCCACCGTGCCCAACCATCATGGCTCACTGTAGTCTTGAACTCCTGGCCTCAAGCAATCCTCCTACCTCAACCTCCTGAGTAGCTGGGACTAGCAGTGCATGCCACCACACCTGGCTAAATTTTTAAATTTTTGTAGAGATGGGAGTCTCCCTATGTCGCCCAGGCTGGTCTTGAACTCCTGGCCTCAAGTAGTCCTCCCAAAGTACCGTGATTACAAGCGTGAGCCACTGTGCCCAGTGGATAGTGATTTTTTTGAGACCGAGTTTCACTCTGGTCCAGGCTGGAGTGCAGTGGCACATTCTTGGCTCACTGCAACCTCCACCTCCCAGATTCAAGCGATTCTCCTGCCTCAGCCTCCCAAGTAGCTGGGATTACAGGCATGCGCCACCATGCCCGGGCTAATTTTTTTGTATTTTTAGTACAGATGGCGTTTCTCCATGTTGGTCAGGCTGGTCTCCAACTCCCGACTTAGGTGATCCGCCCGCCTTGGCCTCCCAAAGTGCTGGGATTACAGGCGTGAGCCACCGCACCCAGCCCGGATAGTATGTTTTTTTTTGTTTGTTTTGTTTTTTTTAACATATTTGTTCATTTTGTAGGATCTCAGTTGATTTTTTATTTATTTTTGAGATGGAGTCTCACTCTGTCGCCAGGCTGGAGTGTAGTGGCGTGATCTCGGCTCACTGCAACCTCCGCCTCCTGGGTTCAAGTGATTCTCCTGCCTCAGCCTCTCGAGTAGCTGGGATTACAGGTGTCTACCACCACGCTTGGCTAATTTTTTGTATTTTTAGTGGAGATGGGGTTTCACCATGTTGGCCAGGCTGGTCTTAAACTTCTGATTTCACGTGATCTGCCTGCCTCAGCCTCCCAAAGTGCTGGGATTACAGCGTGAACCACTGTGCCCAACTTTTTTTTTTTTTTTTTTAAGGTGGAGTCTTGCTCTGTTGACCAGGCTGGAGTTGCAGTGGCATGATCTAGGCTCATTGCAACCATCGCCTCCCAGGTTGAAGCGATTCTTCTGCCTCAGCCGCTGGAGTAGCTGGGATTCCAGGCATGAGCCACCATGCTTATTTTTGGTATTTTTAGTAGAGATGAGGGTTCATCATGTTGGCCGGCCTGATCTCAGATTCTTGAGTTCAAGTTATTTGCCGCGCCCAGCAGCGTTTTTTTTTTTTTTTTTTTTGTTTTTTTTTTTTTTTGAGATGAAGTCTCGCTCTGTTGCCCAGGCTGGAGTGCAGTGGCACGATCTCGGCTCACTACAAACTCTGCCTCCTGAGTTCAGGTGATCCTCCTACCTCAGCCCCCCAATAGCTAGGAGTACAGGTACAGGCCACCACGCCCAGCTAATTTTTGCATTTTTAGTAGAGACAGGGTTTCACCATTTTGGCCAAGCTGGTCTCGAACTGCTGACCTCAGGTGATCCACCCACAGCCTCCCAAAATGCTAGGATTATAGGTGTGAGCCACCGCTCCCAGTGCCCCTAGCTGTGTTTTTTTGTTTTTTTTTTTTTAAATAGAGACGAGGTCTCACTGTGTTGCCCAGGCCATTTTCGAATTCCTGAGCTTAAGTGATCTTGGCATGACCTTCCCAAAATGCTAGCATTACAGGTATGAGCCACCATGCCTGGTGATCTATAATATTTAAAATAATGCTAATCTCATAGTTTGATTAATCTTCAAGCTAATGTGGAAATGTGAGTGGCATGTGGGCATGTGCTAGAATAATCTTTCTCCTGTAGACACCTTCGACAACCTGGCATTCATCCCAAGACCCCTAATAAATTTAAGAAGTATAGTCGACGTTCATGGGACCAGCAAATCAAGCTCTGGAAGGTGGCTCTGCATTTTTGGGATCCTCCAGCTGAAGAAGGATGTGATTTGCAAGAAATGTATGTCTTTATTGCATTCTTGTTCTGTGATTCTCTGATTGGTCCAGTGACTGGAGCAGCTGTGCACCACTGGGACAGGAGGGTCTGGTGCCAAGTCCCCCAGCAGCTGTTGGGGAGCAGAGCAGCTGCTGCAGCCTGGTGCTGAGTTCTTCTGTACTGCGTGGGAGGCAGCTGGAAGGAAGAGTTTGCTTCCTGGATTGAATTTATTTTTTCAAGCAAAGTCATTCTGGGAATACAGTTTTTGTTTGTTGTTTTGCTGTGTTTGTTGTTGTAGTTGTTTTTCCCCTAAAAATTACGACAATCTCTGGAATTTATATTTTAAATATAAATATCCTAAAAAGTATTTGAGTCATTTCAGCTCAACCGTGAAAATAAAAGTTCTTAATTAAGGAAGGAAGGCTTTCTTTCTCTGTTGGCTTTTTTTTTTTTTTCTTTTTTTGAGATGGCTCTGTCACCCAGGCTGGAGTGCAGTGGTATGATCTCAGCTCACTGCAACCTTCACCTTCTGGGTTCAAGTGGTTCTCCTGCCTCAGCCTCCTGAGTAGCTGGGATTACAGGCACACGCCACCACACCCAGCTATTTTTTGTATTTTTAGTGGAGATGGGGTTTCACCATGTTGATCAGGCTGGTCTGGAATTCCTGACCTCATGATCTGCCCGCCTCAGCCTCCCAAAGTACTGGGATTACAGGGGTGAGCCACCGCTCCCAGCCCCGTTGGCCTTTAAACTTGTGCCTAGTTGAAATGTCTCAGGCCTGAACTTTTGCTGCATCATGGGAATACCTGCTGACCAGGAAGGTAGGGAGAATGATCTTGTACCTCCCTCCCTCTATGTGGGGTTTCTTCTCAGCTCTCCTCTGGTCCTGAGCCTCTCGCTTCCTCAGACACATTCTTTAAACAAACAATTGAGTTTCTCCTCTGTGCTGGGAAATTTATTAGAGACTGGCATGTTTGAAACGATTGTAAGTGGCTTTACCAGTTCGTCCTGACAGATGTCATTCGGGTTTTTTCCCCCAGTATGACGCCATTGTCCCATTCTCTGAGTAGAAACTTGGAAAAATTAGTGATAATGCATAGTATGTTCATTACAGTGCTTGTTTCTCCCCCTCAAAAATTGGGCTTATGAGTGCTTCTGTTTCCAAGGATGCTTGTGTGGTGAGCCCAGCAGATCTTTTGGCTGCTTCTCATTGCCATCAGCTTTCTCTTTGCTGGATTGATTGGGCTGAGATTAAGTCTGTCAAATAGTCACTGAAAGCTGACCCCTCAGGGAGCCTAGGGCACACTGTCAATGTTGTGGCTGTACCATATGGATGGGGTTTGCAGCACCCCGTCTTCTGGCTTTGTTAAGTTAGTGCCTGACGCACCTGTTGGATTTTGTTTAACAGACACCCTGTAGACCTTGAATCTGCAGAAAGCAGCTCTGAGCCCCAGACCAGCTCTCAGGATGACTTTGTAAGTACTTTCTTTGGATAAGTCTTTCAGCTTGGTGGTTGCAGGTGAATTGTTAGCAACACATGCTGCCTTATAAACTGAAGTTTGGACCAGGCACGGTGGCTCACGCCTGTAATCCCAGCACTTTGGGAGGCCGAGGCAGGCGGATCACCTGAGGTCAGGAATTCAAGACTAGCCTGGCCAACATGGTGAAACCCTGTTTCTGCAAAAATACAAATAATAGCCAGGCATGATGGTGGGGGCCTGTAGTCCTTGCTAATCAGGAGGCTGAGGTGGGAGAATAGCTTGAACCCAGGAGGTGGAGGTTGCAGTGAGCCAAGATGGCGCCATTGCACTCCAGCCTGGGCAACAGAGCAAGACTCTGTCTCAAAAAAACAAAAACAAAAAAAACCGTCTGCTGAGTGTGGTAGCTCACGCCTGTGATCCCAGCACTTTGGGAGGCTGAGGCAGGCAGATCACCTGAAGTCAGGAGTTCAAGACCAGCCTGCCCAACATAGTGAAACCCAGTCTCTACTAAAAATACAAAAACTAGCTGGGTGTGGTCATGCAGGCATGTATCCCAGCTACTCGGGAAGCTGCGGCAGGAGAATCACTTGAACCCGGGAGGTGGAGGTGGCAGTGGCAGTGGCAGTGAGCCGAGATTGCACCACTGCCCTCCACCCTGGGTGACAGAGTGAGACTCTGTCTCAAGAGAAAAGAAAACCGTTTTTAAATGTATCAGTTTAAATACTGTCTCCTGTCCTGAGACAGCCACTATTTGTGGTTTTGTCTAGGCTTTTAGAATTCTTTCCATGCTTATAAACTATGTACATGGCTAGGCGCAGTGACTAGTGACTCCCTCCTATAATCCCAGCATAATGGGAGGCCAACCAAGGCAGGAGGATTGCTTGAGCCCAGGATTTCGAGACCAGCCTGGCCAACATATACTCCGTCTCTACAAAATAAAAATAAAATGTGTGGACATCTAAACTTCAGTGTCTTGTAAATGGTACATGTGGTTTCTCTTTGCAGTGTCATTATTAAAATCTGTCTCAGTTGCACATGAAGTGTACACCTTGCTGTGCATTATGTCACGATTTACCACGTAAGCTGTGGGGTGTAGGAAGTGGCCCCTGTTTTCAGGGTGAGATGAATGTCAACTGACCCATGCTTCTGTTTTCCAGGATGTGTACTCTGGCACACCCACGAAGGTTAGACACATGGACAGTCAAGTGGAGGATGAGTTTGATTTGGAAGCTTGTTTAACTGAACCCTTGAGAGACTTCTCAGCCATGAGCTAACTGCCACCTGGCGGCCAGGAAGAGAAACAGCTCCTCCCCGACTAGGTGGAAGGCTGGCCAGGCACCAAGCATGTGTGTGCACTTGTACCTGGTGGTTTCTCTGTTAGTAGTCCATTATCTCATGATGAATTATTTTTGCCTTACTTTCTTAAGAAACATTAATTTTATGTATAGTGAGTATATTTTGCATGTTTTAAATTGTAAATGGAGCTAAATCCAAGAAAGTACTTGAAGCAATCTTCCAGCGAGCTTAGTTGCGTAATCCCTGTTGTCCTCCAGGGTAAGCTGACATGTCTACTTAACTGGTTTTCCACAGGCATCTTCAGTTGCTGCTTGTCAGATGGAGTGTTTTGGATTTAACCATGTAATCCATGGGACCAATTGAGAGTCAGCTACTTTTATAGGCATCAAAGTATTCTCAGACACCTTTAATATCTTTATGGAAACTTAATTTTTGGCCTTTTATCAATATGTCATAACAGCACTCTGATGTCAGACATTGTTAAATTGAGCTATTAAACTAATAGGTTTTATGTAAGTTATATGGTCTTAATTTGGTACTTGTAAATAGCACTAGTTAGACTCTTTAGAATACTCCAAGAGTTGGGCAGCAGAGTGAAGCGATTTAGAAAGAACATTTTAAAACAATCAGTTAATTTACCATGTAAAATTGCTGTAAATGATAATGTGTACAGATTTTCTGTTCAAATATTCAATTGTAAACTTCTTGTTAAGACTGTTATGTTTCTATTGCTTTTGTATGAGATATTGCAAAAATAAAAAGAAAAGAACCCTCTTTAACTGATTGGTGGTGTTGCCAGGTGGGCCAGCTGCCATGAGAGCTGACATGTTTGGAAGGTCAGAGTTGTGTCTGCCTTTCTTGTGTCTGAAGCAAGTGGCACTCAGCGAGTGGCGCTGGGTAAAGGGCCTTCTTTATTTTTTTAATTTTATTTTTTGAGAGAGTTTTGCTCTTGTTGCCTAGGCTGGAGTGCAATGGTGCGATCTTGGCCCACTGCAACCTCTGCCTCCCGGGTTCAAGCGATTCTCCTGCCTCAGCCTCCCAAGTAGCTGAAATTACAGGCATGTGCCACCACGCCCAGCTAATTTTGTATTTTTAGTAGAGACAGGATTTCTCCATGTTGGTCAGGCTGGTCTCGATCTCTCCACCTCAGGCGATCTGCCCTCCTCGGCCTCCCAAGGTGCTAGGATTACAGGTGTGAGCCACCATGCCCAGCTGTTAGAACCTTTCTTTCCCTCAATAAGGCTTCTTGCTCCTCTGCAGGAGCCCAAGATGGTGCTATTCTGAAAAGCCCCACGGGTGTGGCTTCTAATGAACTGAATGAACCCTATTAAGAGTCACAGAATTACATGGATGGAAGCTGTTGCCAGGTTGGACTGAAAGGGCCAGGTAATACAAGAGGCCTTGAACCCTCAGGTTCCTACCACCGGGAAGCAGGAAGATAAAACTCTCCAGCTGCAAACACAGGCTGCCTTTCGTGAAAAAGAAGGATAATTCAGAGATGGAGCCAGGAGCCTGGAGGACTGAGGCTGGCCTAGTCAGGGGACTGCCAGGTGATGTGTGCCCAGCGGGATTTCAGATTTGCTGTGGGCCAGGGACTCCTGGGAGCATCTGCAGCAGGTGTCCTAGGCCTGTCCCTGCTGTTCATTGGGGGGCAGTGTGGGGGGTGTGCGTGTGTGTGGTGGGGGCCGGGGACAGTCTTTACATGGAAGGGGCTCAACACAGCTGTCAGGAGCCTCCTCCACAAGGGAGTGGATTCAGATGAGATTCTGGGCTTTTTAAACTAGAATGCTTAGTTTCAAATCTAACAAAACATGTATGGGACCTGTATGCTGAAAACTGCACAACACTGATGAAACAAAGATCTAGTAAGTGGAGAAATGTAACATGTTCACGGATTGGAAGACTCAAAGATGTCAATTCCTGGGCCGGGCACAGTGGCTCATGCCTGTAATCCCAGCACTTTGGGAGGCTGAGGTGGGCGGATCACTTGAGGTGGGGAGTTTGAGACCAGCCTGACCAACACGGAGAAACCTCATCTCTACTAAAAATACAAAACTAGCCAGGTGTGGTGGCGTATACCTGTAATCCCAGCTACTTGGGAGGCTGAGGCAGGAGAATCGCTTGAACCTGGGAGGCGGAGGTTGTGGTGAGCCGAGATTGCGCCATTGCACTCCAGCCTGAGCAACGAGTAAAACTCCATCTCAAAAAAGAAAAAAAAAAAAAGTCAATTTTTGCCAGGTGCAGCGGCTCACACTAATCCCAGCACTTTGGGAGGCCAAGGCAGGTGGATCACCTGAGGTCAGGAGTTCGAGACCAGCCTGGCCAAGATGATGAAACCC
Source organism: Hylobates moloch (assembly GCF_009828535.3). Lineage (NCBI taxonomy): Eukaryota > Metazoa > Chordata > Mammalia > Primates > Hylobatidae > Hylobates > Hylobates moloch. Next base: position 82,541,686 of record NW_026652292.1, read on the forward strand.
TGTCTCTACTAAAAATACAAAAAATTAGCTGAGCATGGTGGTGTGTGCCTGTAGTCCCAGCTACTCAGGAAGCTGAGGCAGGAGAATCACTTGAACCTGGGAGGCGGAGGTTGCAGTGAGCCGAGATTGCACCAGTATACTCAAGTCTGGGTGACAAAGCGAGATTCCGTCTAAAAAAAAAAAAAAAAAAGTCAATTCTTCCTAAATGGATGTATGTAGTTATAATGGAATTCCTATCAAAATCTCAGCAATATTTTTTGTAGATGATGATTCTAAAATTTATGTGAATGTAAAGGAACTAGAATAGTGGAAACAGTTTTGAAAAAGAACAAGGTGAATAGAATGAGCTTATCTTTTTCAAGGGTTATATAACATCAGGACTGTGGTGTTGGTGGAGGGATAGATCAATGGAGGAGGACACAGAACCCAGAAATAGACCCACAAAAGTCTGGCAAACTGACTTTCGCAAAGGTGCAAAAGAAATTCAGTGGAGAGGCTGGGCGTGGTGGCTCACGCCTGTAATCCCAGCACTTTGGGAGGCCGACGCAGGCAGATCACGGGGTCAGGAGATCGAGACCATCCTGGCTAACAGTGAAACCCCGTCTCTACTAAAAATACAACAAATTAGCTGGGCATGGTGGCGGGTGCCTGTAGTCCCAGCTACCCGGGAGGCTGAGGCAGGAGAATGGCGTGAACCCAGGAGGCGAAGCTTGCAGTGAGCTGAGGTCGCGCCAGTGCACTCCAGCCTGGGCGACGAGTGAGACTCTGTCTCAAAAAAAAAAAAAAAAAGAAAAATTCAGTGGAGAAAGATGATATTTTCAACAAATGTGCTAGAGTGGCTGGAGCAAAATCCAAGAGCAAAAATGCAAGCCTCAACCTAAGTCTCACACCTTACGGAAAAATTAACTCAAAATGGATCACAGGCTTAAATGTGAAGTGTAAAGTATAAAACTTGCAGAAAATTGTTGGGATCTAGGGCTAGGCAGAGTTTATAGACTGGACACCAAAATCACAATCCATAATAGGAAAAATGGACAAATTGGACTTCATCAAAATTAAAAACTTGTGACTAGGCATGGTGGCTCATGCCTGTAATCCCAGCACTTTGGGAGGCTGAGGTAGGAGGACAGCTTGAGGCCATGAGTTTGAGATCAGCCCTGGCAACATGGCAAGACCCCATCTCTACAAAAAAAATTTTAAAAATTAGCTGGGCCAGGTGCGGTGGCTCACGCCTATAATCCCAGCACTTTGGGAGGCCAGGGTGGGCAGATCACCTGAGGTTGGGAGTTTGAGACCAGTCTGACCAACATGGAGAAACCCCGTCTCTACTGAAAATACAAAATTAGCTGGGCGTGGTAGTACCTGCTCGTAATCCCAGCTACTGGGGAGGCTGAGGCAGGAGAATTGCTTGAACCTGGGAGGTGGAGGTTGCAGTGAGCCAAGATCGTGCCATTGCACTCCAGCCTGGACAACAAGACTGAAACTCTGTCTAAAAAAATAAAAATAAAATTAGCCTGGTTGGGCATGGTGGCTCATGCCTGTAATCCTAGGACTTTGGGAGGCTGAGGCGGGCAGATCACCTGAGGTCAGGAGTTTGAGACCAGCCTGACCAACATGGAGAAACACCATCTGTATGCAAAATTAGCTGGGTGTGGTGGTGCACGCTTGTAATCCTGGCTACTTGGGAGGCTGAGGCAGGAGAATCGCTTGAACCTGGGAGGCGGAGGTTGCAGTGAGCCAAGATCGTGCCATTCTACTCCAGCCTGGGCAACAAGAGCAAAAGTCTGTCTCAAAAATAAATAAATAAATAAATAAATAAATAAATAAATAAATAAAAATTAGCAGGGCACGTTGGCACAGACCTGTAGTCCCAGCTACTGCGGAGGCTGAGGTGGGAGGATCCCTTGAACTCAGGAGTTTGAGGCTGCAGTGAACTATGATCACACCAGTGCAACCCATTCTGGGTGACAGAGTCAGACCCTGTCTCAAAAATAAATAAATAAATAAATAAATAAATAAAAACTTTTGTTCTACCAAATACCGTTAAAAGAATGAAAAGGTCTGGACGCGGTGACTCACACCTGTAATCCCAGCACTTTGGGAGGCCGAGGCAGGTGGATCACGAGGTCAGGAGATTGAGACCATCCTGGCTAACACAGTGAAACTCCGTCTGTACTAAAAATACAAAAAAATTAGCCGGGCGTTGGCCGGGTGCGGTGGCTCACACTTGTAATCCCAGCACTTTGGGAGGCCGAGGCAGGCAGATCACGAGGTCAGGAGATCGAGACCACAGCGAAACCCCGTCTCTACTAAAAATACAAAAAATTAGCCAGGCGTGGTGGCGGGCGCCTGTAGTCCCAGCTACTCAGAGAGGCTGAGGCAGGAGAATGGCGTGAACCCGGGAGGCGGAGCTTGCAGTGAGCCGAGATTGCGCCACTGCACTCCAGCCTGGGCGACAGAGCGAGACTCCGTCTCAAAAAAAA
>NW_026652292.1:82549168-82582214 GCF_009828535.3 Hylobates moloch
AAGACAAATTACAGATTAGGGCAGAATATGTGTAAGCCACAGGTACCCAACCCCTGGGCTGGGGACTGGTACCAGTCTGTGGCCTGTTAGGAACCGGGCCACCCAGCAGCAGGTGAGAGAGCATTACCGCCTGAGCTCTGCCTCCTGTCAGATCAGCAGCAGCACTAGATTCTCATAGGAGCGTGAGCCCTACTGTGAACTGCGCATGTGAGGGATCTGGTCCTTACGAGAATCAAACTAATGTTTGATGATCTGAGGTGGAACAGTTTCATCCTGAATCCATCCCCACTCTGTCCACGGGAAAACTGTCCCTCGTGAAACTGGTCTCTGGTGCCAAAAAGGTTGTGGACCACTGGTGTAAACCACATATCCAACAGAGGACTTGTATCTTTATGAGAATAATTTTTTTTTTTTTTTTGAGACAGGGTCTCACTGACTACAGCCATGTGCCACTGCACTCAGCTATCTTATAATTTTTTTTTGAGATGGAGTCTTGCTCTGTCCCCCAGGCTGGAGTGCAGTGGCGCAATCTCCGCTCACTGCAGGCTCCGCCTTCCGGGTTCACGCCATTCTCCTGCCTTAGCCTCCCAAGTAGCTGGGACTACAGGCGACCACCACCACGCCCGGCTAATTTTCTATATTTTTTTTTAGTAGAGACGGGGTTCCCACTAAAAGAAACCGGGACGTTAGCCAGGATGGTCTCGATCTCCTGACCTCATGATCTGCCTGCCTTGGCCTCCCAAAGTGCTGGGACTACAGGCATGAGCCACCGCGCCCGGCCCCTATCTTATAATTTTAAAGTGTACAGTTCAGTGGCATTATGTACACTCACATTGCTGTATAACCATTATCACTATCTCCAATACTTTTTTTTTTTTTGAGACGGAGTCTCACTCTGTCGCCCAGGCTAGAGTGCAGTGGTGCGTTCTTGGCTCACTGCAAGCTCCGCCTCCCGGGTTCACAACATTCTCCTGCCTCAGTCTCAGGAGTAGCTGGGACCACAGGCGCCCGCCACCACGCCCGGATAATTTTTTGTATTTTTAGTAGAGACGGGTTTCACCATGTTAGCCAGGATGGTCTCAATCTCCTGACTTCATGATCCGCCCACCTCGGCCTCCCAAAGTGCTGGGATTACAGGCGTGAGCCACCGTGCCCGGCATTTTTTTTTTTTTGAGATAGAGTCTTGCTCTGTCGCCCAGGCTGGAGTGCAGTCGCCCTCGGCTCACTGCAAGCTCCGCCTCCCGGGTTCATGCCATTCTCCTGCCTCAGCCTCCCGAGTAGCTGGGACTACAGGCGCCCACCACCATGCCCAGCTAATTTTTTTTTGTATTTTTAGTAGAGACAGGGTTTCACTGTGTTAGCCAGGATGGTCTCGATCTCCCGACCTCCTGATCTGCCTGCCCTGGCCTCCCAAAATGCTGGGATCACAGGCATGAGCCAGCGTGCCCGACCTTAAATTTTTTATAATAATAAAAAATAACATTAGGCCTGGTGCGGTGGCTCATGCCTGTGATCCCAGCACTTCGGGAGGCTGAGGTGGGCTGATTGCTTGAGGCCAGGAGTTCCAGACCAGCCTAGCAAACATGGCAAAACCTTGTCTCTAGTAAAAATAAAAATAAATAAATAAATAAAAAAGCCAGCTGTGATGGCACACACCTGTAATCCCAGCTACTCAGGAGGCTGAGGCACAAGAATCATTTGAACCTGGAGGCAGAAGTTGCAGTGAGCTGAGATTGCACCACTGCACTTCAGCCTGGGTGTCAGAGAGAGACCATGCCTCAAAAAAACCAAAACAAAACAATTAATCCAGAACAGTGGAAACAAGTAAACAAGGGAGAAAGAACAGAGAGGATACATAGAAAAATAGAAAATAGCAAGGAGGCAAATAATCAACTATACTGATAATCACATTAAATATAGATGGTCTAAATACTCTAATAAGAGTCAGAGATTGTCAGACTGGATAAAAAAGTAAGACCCATGCTGTCTACATGAAACCCATTTTCAACATAAAGACATATATAGGTTCACAGTAAAAGGCTGGAAAAAGATATACTGCATTAACATAATCAAAAGAAAGCTTGAGTGGGTATATGGTATATTAATATTAGACAAAGTAGGCTTCAGAACAAGAAATGTTAGTCGGCAGAAAGCAAAACATTTCCTAGTGATAAAGGGGTCATTTCTGCAGAAAGATTAGCAATCCAAAATGAGTACACACTTGATAACAGGTTAATAACACATGAGGTAAAAGGCTGATAGAAGTCAAATGAAAAATAGACAAATCTGGCCGGGCGCGATGGCTCACGCCTATAATCCCAGCACTTTGGACGGCTGAGGTGGGTGGATCACAAGGTCAGGAGATAGAGACCATCCTGGTTAACACGGTGAAACCCCGTCTCTACTAAAAAAAAAATACAAAAAATTAGCCGGGCGTGGTGGCGGGCGCCTGTAGTCTCAGCTACTCCAGAGGCTAAGGCAGGAGAATGGCGTGAACCCGGGAGGCGGAGCTTGCAGTGAGCCGAAATCGCACCACTGTACTCCAACCTGGGCGACAGAGCGGGAGGCTGGAGAGGGAGGCAGGGACCCCCTTCCTGGGAGTTTGCTGGAGACCCCGAGAGCGAGGCACGGCCTCCTTCCGCTGCCCGCCACCCTCTCCTCTGCAGGGTGCTCATCCCTAGGGACCCCCCAAGAGTCCGGTCTCCCTGGGCCTGCTGTTCTCGGACGGTACCAGGCCCCAACCCCGCCTATTGCCAGAAAGAGCCCTGCAGCACGGTCCGTCCTGAGCGTCCACGAGCGACGGCCTAATTCACACTGTGCAGGTGCAGAAGTGCCACCCGAGAGGGCGAGCGACCTGCCCACGGCTCCACAGCGGGCAGACGGCAGGCGGGAAGGCGGCGGCGGCGAGCCTCGGGCCCCGAGACCGCGCGCCCCGGGCTGGGTCACCGCCTGAGCCACGGCTAGCGCCGGCCGGGCCCTCCCCGCTGCGCGTCCTGCCCCGCCGCCTCAGGTCGCCGCCGCCACGGGTCTTGCCTTCTAGGCCTAGAGAACGCCGCCGAGTGCCGGGCACGCACGCGCTCAGGGGGCGGGGCGTCGACCCGGAGGCGGGGCCAGACCCTCGCACAGGGCGCGCTGCGGACTCGGCGGGAGGTGCGAGCCTGGGCGCCTGGAGGCCCCGCCCCCTCCGTCGGCGCGGCGCGGCTGAGGGCCGGCGTGGAGAAGGCGGCCGCTGACTGGCTCGCGGCGGCGGCGGGGCGCGGGCGGCCAATGAGGGCGGCCGGAGGGGGCGGGGCGGCGGCCGCGGTTTTGTTCCGCCGTGGCTGAGGCGCGTCGCTCTGAGCTAGCGGAGCGTGGGCGGCCGGCCGTCTTCTGACTCCGCAGCCCAGCGGCCGCGCTCAGGTACCGAGCCCGGGCGGAGCGCGCCGCCGCCTCCCCCTCTCTTGTCCACGCCGCCCATGTCTCGGCGCACCGGCTCCGAGCTTTGCCCGCGGCACGTGGAGGGCGCGGGGGGTCGTGGGCGCGGGGCCCTGCGCTACGAGCCCCCGCCGTCTGCGCCGCCCGTCGAGGCGACTTTCCCGCACGAGGCGAGGCCCGCCCTGGTGGCCCCGCACCGTGGTTCGGTGGCGCGAGAGGCGGGAAGTCGCCGTGGTAAACGGGGCCGTGGGGCGTCCCGAAGGGGACCCAGACGCGGGAGGCCAGACTTCCCCGGCGACCCGAGGAGGGGACTTGCGGCGGATTCCGAAGCCGCTTTTTCTGCGTAGCCTGGAGGGTTTAAATCGCCGAGATTCTCCTGTGTGGAGAAGGCGCTGGTGCCCGCCCGCTGGTGCGCGACTCTAGAGGGGTGTCTTTTTCCCTTAATCTGAGCGCAGTCGCGGAGCCCCTGTTTCCCACGCAGCCTGTGCTAAGTGGCCTCGTGAGTTTTCGCACGGCATCCTCGGTGCCTCTTCTTTGAAGCTAAGCTTCCATAACTCTAAAGCACTTTTCGTTTTAAACTCAAACCACACTCACTTGTTTCTGTGATCATCTATCCCCCAGTACGGATGGATGAGTTTGGCTTCAAGAATGTACTTGTGGCTGGTGCCAAGGGAGTGAGTTGTCTCTGCTGCTTGTTCAGTCCGTTACAGATCCAACTCCTTGTTCCACTCTTTCCCCCTTCTCACTACTGCACTTGACTAGTCTTAAAACGAAACAAAAAAAGGAAAAGAATGTGTTTCCGTTTCACAATATTTAAGAAATGTAACCTGAACATATTGATGCTACTTTAAACACCCTCCTGTCGCCTGAGCTTGTCCCTCATCAGAATGGGTGCTAGAAGGGAAGTGCACCCTTGCACCCTGAAGGTAGAAGGCTGGGAAACGGTTTTGATTTGTTTGAAGCTCTTGAATATTACCCCAAAATGGAAATTGACATTGTTTAGAAACAGTGACTTTTCTTTAAATTGGGTTAGTTAGCGCAGGAAAACTAGGTGGTAGTTCTTTCAGACAATTGTAGTTTTCCCTCGTCCGGCGCCATTGTCCTGCCTCCTTGAGTCCTCCTTGTGCTCTGGGTACTGGCAGTCCTGATCCCCTTCTGTGGCTTGATAGTTGATTCCCCGTGCTGTCACGGGAACTTAGAGCTTTTGATTCTGCAGCTTTGTCCCTCTGTTGTGTTCTGTGTTGCGACTTTGAGGGTCACACTCACTGAGGCCTTGGTAATGGTTCCGCCCCTTTGGATGCTTCCTTATGTTTCTTGACTTAGGTTGGACGTGGGGACCACGGAACGTTTTTGTTACTACTTGAAGTATGTAAGAGAAAATGCCAAAGTAATTTTTTCTTTTTTTTTTTTTTTAGTGCATGCATTTGAGGTCTTTCTAGTTATAGAGGTAGTTGCTCACATGCAATGATGTGCACAGGAAACAGAAATAGGAAGAGGCTCTAATCTGAGAGAGTACACATTTTTAGCTGGTAGATAAAAGAACGAAGAAAACACTTAGGTATTTTTCACCGGTGCATTGGGAACAGGGAAAATGTTTTTTTAAAAAAGGAAATTAAGGCTGGGCGCGGTGACTCACACCTGTAATCCCAGCACTTTGGGAGGCCGAGGCGGGCAGATCACGAGGTCAGGAGATCGAGACCATCCTGGCCAACATGGTGAAACCCTGTCTCTACTAAAAACAGAAAAATTAGCTGGGTGTGGTGGTGCACACCTGTAATCCCAGCTACTCGGGAGGCTGAGGCAGGAGAATCATTTGAACCCAGGAGGTGGAGATTGCAGTGAGCCAAGATGGCGCCACTGCACTCCACCCTGATGACAGAGCGAGACTCCGTCTCAAAAAAAAAAAAGGAAATTAAAAATTTTTATATAAACCCTTTTGGCATTTTCTACAATGATATTAAAGAAAAATTGAATTTCACAATCTCTTAAGCATTTGTTATAAGTGGTCATAATTTGAAAATGTGTGTCAGGGACTCAGGAACTGTCACGTGTTATTTAGTTTAATTTGATTCCTTGAAGCCTCATGAAGTGGGTGGTTTCTTCTCATTTTCCGTTTCCAAGGAACCCAGGCCCGGAGAGGTGCAGTTACTTGTCCAGGTGAAGTTACTTGGCCTGGCTAGCGAGCGGGCCCAACTGGTGTCTGAACCCGGGGCTTTGTGCAGCTGTCCAGAGCTCACCTTGTGTTCTTTATCTCACAGTGAAATTACTTGGTGCAGTTTATCTTTTTCCATGTGGTGATATGCTGCAGCCTGTTCTCACCAGTGGAGTGGTTACAATGATAATCTTCATGTTACGATTTGAATTTCTTGGCCAGGCTTGGTGGCTCACACCTGTAACCCCAGCATTTTGGAAGGCTGAGGCAGGAGGATCACTTAAGCCCAGGAGTTGGAGACCAGCCTGGGCAACATAGTGAGACCCCCATTTCTACAAAAAATAAAAAAATTAGCCGGGTTTTTTAACGGAAATGGAAACAGGTGGTGTGCACCTGTAGTCCTGGCTACTTGGGAGGCTGAGGCGGGAGGATTGCTTCAGCCAGGGAGGTGGAGGCTGCAGTGAGCCTAGGCAACAGAGTGAGGCTTCATCTCAAAAGAAAAAACAAAAAAAGATTTGAGTTTCTTCTCCTTTGTTGGGTTGCAAAAGGAACACTTCAAATGTGGTTTTAGTGCACTTAAAAATAGCGAGTTCAGCCGGGCGTGGCGGTTCACACCTGTAATCCCAGCACTTTGGGAGGCTGAGGCGGGCAGGTCACCTGAGGTCAGGAATTCAAGAGCAGCTTGGCCAACATGGCAAAACCCCGTCTCTACTAAAAAATACAAAAAATAGCTGGACGTGGTGGTGGGCGCCTGCAATCCCAGCTACTTGGGAGGCTGAGGTGGGAGAATCACTTGAACCTGGGAGGCTGAGGTTGCAGTGAGCTGAGATCGCGCCGTTGCACTTCAGCCTGGGCAGCAACAGCGAAACTTCCTCTCAAAAAAAAATCAAGTTGCTAGACACTATACCTTCTGCCCCCACACATGCAGGGCCTCCTGTATGACTAGCATCCCGCACCGGAGTGGTACATTTGCTACAGTTGATGAACCTACATGGACACATGCTTATTATCCAAAGTCCATGGTTGACATCAGGGTTCACTCTTGGTGTTGTAGTCTATGGATTTAGACAAATGTGTAATGACCTTTGTCAACCATTATAGTATCATGCAGAATAGTTTCACTGCCTTAAAAATCTGTGCCCTGCCTCACCTCTCTCTACCCCTGGCCCGTGGCAGCCACTGTTTGTTTGTTTGTTTTTTAATAGTCTGCACAGTTAACCTTTCCCAGAATGCCATATGGTTGGAATCATCCAATACGTAGCCATTTCAGACTCGTTTCTTTCACTTAGTGATATGCATTTAAATATCTTCTATATTTTTTGGTGGTTTGATAGCTCATTTCTTTTTAGTGCCAAACAATATTATACTGTCTGGATGTACCACACTTTATCTACTCACCTACAGGAAATCTTGGTTGTTTCCAAGTTTTGGCACTTATGGATACAGCTGCTATGGGCATCTGTGTGCAGGTTTTGTGTACACATAAGTTTTTAGTTCCTTTGGGTAAATACCAAGGAGCAAGATTGCTGGATCACGTACACAGTTGCTCCATATCCTCCTCAGCACTTGGGTGTTGTCAGTGTTCTGGATTGTGGACATTCTAATTGGTGTGTAGTGGTACCTTGTGTGTAGTGGTTTTTTTTTTTTTTTTTTGAGATGGAGCTCGCCCTGTCGCCCAGGCTGGAGTGCAGTGGTGCAATATTGGCTCACTGCAACTGCTGCCTCATCCTCCCGAGTAGCTGCACTTACAGGCGCCTGCCATCATGCCTGGCTAATTTTTGTATTTTTAGTAGAGATGGGGTTTCACTATGTTGGCCAGGCTGGTCTCGAACTCCTGATCTCAGGTGATCCACCCGCCTTGGTCTCCCAAAGTGCTGGGATTACAGGCGTGAGCACTACACCCGGCCCCAGTTGGTGAGGTGTCTGCCAAAGTCTTTGCCCCATGTTTTTAGTTGCGTTGGGTTCTTTTTTTTTTTTTGAGATGGAGTTTCTCTCTTGTTGCCTAGGCTGGAGTGCAGTGGTGCTATCTCGGCTCACTGCAAACTTCGCCTCCTGGGTTCAAGGGATTCTCCTGCCTCAGCCTCCTGAGTAGCTTGGATTACAGGCGCCTGCCACCATACCTGACTAATTTTTGTAGTTTTAGTAGAGATGGAGTTTCACCACATTGGCCAGGCTGGTCTCAAACTCCTGACCTCAGTTGATCCACCCGCCTCGGCCTCCCAAAGTGGGATTACAGGCATGAACCACTGCACCTGGCCTTTTTTTTTTTTTTTGGAGACATGGTCTTACTCACTCTGTCACCCAGTCTGGAGTGCAGTGGCGTGATCTCGGCTCACTGCAACCTCAGCTCCTGGGTTCAAGTGATTCTTCTACTTCGACCCCCCGAGTAGCTGGGATTACAGGTGTGTGCCAGCACGCCGGGCTAATTTTTGTAGTTTTTTGGTAGAGACGGGGTTTCACCATGTTGGCCAGGCTGGGGTTGTTTTCTCATTGTTGAGTTTTAAAATATCTTTTTATATTTTGGATAATGGTTCTTTGTCAAATAAGTCTTTTGCAAATATTTTCTTTCAGTCTGGAACCTGTTTTTTATTCTCTTGTTAGTGTCTTTTGCAGAGCAGATATTTTTAATTTTAATGAAGTTCAACTGAACAATTCTTTCTTTCATGGATCGTGCCTTCAGTGTTGTATCTCAAAAGTCATCGCCAAACCCAAAGTCATCTGTATTTTTCTCCTGTGTTATCTATCTACTAGGATTTTTATAGTTTTGCCATTTACTTTAGGTCTGTCATTCATTTTGAGTTAGTTTTCATGAAGAGTGTCCATACACTCCATGTCTTTTTTCATTTTTTTTTAGATGGAGTCTTGCTCTGTTGCCCAGGCTGTAGTGCAGTGGCATGATCTCAGCTCACTGCAACCTTTGCCTCCTGGGTTCAAGTGATTCTTCTGCCTCAGCCTCCCGAGTAGCTGGGATTACAGGTGGCACCACCATGCCTGGCTAATTTTTATATTTTTAGTAGAGGTGGGGTTTCACTATGTTGGCCAGGCTGGTCTTGAACTCCTGACCTCAAGTGATCCACCCGCCTCAGGCTTCCAAAGTGCTGGGATTACAGGCGTGGGCCACCGTACCTGGCCTCATGTCTTTTTTTCCTTGTGAATTCTAGTTTTTCAGCAGCACTTGTTGAAAAGACTGTCTGTTCTCTGTTGTATTGCCATTGCTCCTTTGTTAAAGATCAGTGACTATGTGGTTCTATATCTGGGCTCTCTATTCTGCCTGTTCCGTTGAGCCAATTGCCTATTCTTTTGCCCGTCCCACACTTTTTTTTTTTTTTTTTTTTTTTTTTGAGGTAGGGTCTTGCTGTGTCACCCAGGTCAGAGTGCAGCAGTGCAATCATGGATCACTGCATCCTCCACCTCTCGGGCTGAAGCAGTCCTCCCACCTCTGCCTTCTAAGTAGCTAGGATTATAGGCATGCAGGTAATTTTAAAATTTTATGTAGAGATGGAGTCTCGCTGTGTTGCCCAGGCTGGTCTTGAACTCCTGGGCCCAAGCGATCCTCTTCCCTCAGCCTTCCAAAGTACAGGGATTACAGATGTGAGCCACTGTGCCTGGCCACACACTGTCTTGATTACAGCAATTTTATCATAAGTCTTAGAGTTGGATAGTGTCAGTCCTCCAACTTTGCTCTTCTCCTTTAATATCATGTGGGCTATTCTGGGTCTTTTGCCTCTCTGTATAAACTTTATTTATTTATTTTTTGAGATGGAGTCTCACTCTGTCACCCAGGCTGGGGTGCAATGGTGCAATCTCAGCTCACTGCGACCTCCGCCTCCCGGATTCAAGCAATCCTCCTGCCTCAGTCTCCTGAGTAGCTGGGATTATAGGCGCTTGCTACCACGCTCAGCTAATTTTTGTATTTTTAGTAGAGATGGGGTTTCACCATGTTGGCCAGGCTGGTCTCAGGGTGAGTTCTCTTGCCATTCGAAGGGAGGACACGGCCACTGCATCCCTCTGCAGTGAGGCAGTGTATTCACAGCTCTTCCCTCTGTGTGTGAGTGGAGAGCCAGAATGAGCAACATCAGAGGAAACCTCCAGCCTGAAAGCAGAAGCCAGGAAGAGCAGAGAAGACCAAGGGAGCTGAGATACAGAGTGCAGGGACCAGAAAAAGTAATTTAAAACCCCCCATGAAAAGCAGCCCTGTATACGTAGGCTTAGAGATAAGCGTGAAGACAGGTCCCAACATGGGCATTTGAAGAGGAGGGAGCCCGTGGGGGTGAAGCATACACACGTCATTGGAAGGGTTGGAGGAGTGGAGGACAGATCCTAGAACAGCGGCAACAGCAGCAAGCGTGGGACATGGAGTCCAGCAGCAAGCATGGGAGTCCAGGAACAGGCGGCAACAGCAGCAAGCGTGGGACACGGAGTCCAGGAACAGATGGAGATGCAGACCAGGGTGGAGTGCAGAGTGCGCCATGAGCCAGGCCAGAAGGACGTGGTCTCTGGACCAAGGAAGACCTTGCTTGAGGCGCCTTGAGCATTTTCTAAAGTTGGGGTGAGAGAGGACCCTGAAAGCTGAGCAGGCATCCTGGGAGTGGGCTTCTTACAGAAGTGGAGGAGAGAAGAGGTGTGGTCTTCACGTGCCCCCCTTCTCAGGAAGCTGCAAGATGAGGGTGAGGGGTGCCCCGAGTGGGCTAGAGCACACCCCCGCCAGCCCTGAGCACAAGGTGGGACTCCAGGAGCAAAAGGGCTGAAGGTGTCCTGACGTCTTTGACCAAAGGGCTCATTCCTAGGAGGTTTATAAATCTGCTGGGGAGTTTGGGGCAAGAGTTTATACTAGGCAGAAACTTTGCACTCGTAAAAAGGAAGGAATTATGAACTCTGGAGAACAGACCCCACTGTGTGGCCTAACTGGAAACACTATAGTGATGTGATGATGTCAGTGATGACTTGACAAAATGTTCACACAGCCCTGTTGGGAGGTGTGGGGTGGGGCTGTGTTGGCAAAGAGATGCACCCTGACGTGCCCTCAAGCCAGCAGACGATGCTCACAGGGGCGCGCTGGGGCACAGTCCAGCAGCAGCAGTGTCCACGGGCTGTGTGCATAGGTGTAGTAAGTACCCGAGGACAGGGCTGAAGGGATGGAAGTGCCCACTGCGGAGTGGCAGGGGTGAGGCCTCTGCACGTTCGGGAGTCGCTCAGTATTGGTTTGTAAGCCAGCACCGTGTATGTGTTGCCGTGGTGAAATACAATACAGCTTGTTATGGGTTGAATGAGGTCCGCCCCCACAAGTCACATGTTGAAGTCCTGACACCCCCAGTACTTCAGAATGTGCACTTACTTGGAAATAGGGTTGTTGAAGATGTAATTAGTTAAGATGGGGTCACACTGGAGCATGGTGGGTCCTGCCCCAAAATGACTGATACCCTTATAAAATGGGGAGACTTGGACACAGGCACACACAGGGAGAATGCGGTGGGAAGATTGGAGTGACGCCAGAGGGAGGCCTGAGCACGTCCCTCCCCAGAGCCTTCAGAGGGGCATGTCCCTGCCGCCATCTTGGTCTTGGACTCCCAGCCTCCAGGGACAGCTGGCCAGTTCATTTCTGTCCTAAGCCACCACTTTGTGATACTTGGTTATAGGAAACTAATTCATGGCTCTACAAATGCTGTATCTGACTCCATGTGGATCGAGTTAGATTAAAACAGAAAAATCGAACCTGCTTTGGTGCCTTTTTGGAGGATGGAGTCCTGGAGAATGAGAGTGGCCAGAGCTGCCAGCCGAGGGCATTTTGCCGCTGTCCTGTGAGGCGGCCATCTGAGCTGAGGCACTGCCTGTGGTGGGAGCTCGTCCCTGCTGGCCCCGTGGAGCTCCAGCTCTGGGTCTGACCCTCCTAGGGGTCTGCAGGGCACTGGTGTGGCCAGAACCTGGGGAGCGAGGGGAGAAGATAGGGGAGTTGGGGGACCAGGGCGAGGATTTTGGCCTCTGTCCTAAGGGCTGAGGAGGCTGTTTCTGGGGGCCGGAGTGCGGTGATCTGCTTTCCACTGAGGTCGGGCCGAGGGTTGCCCAGTGGATGGGAATGAGTGTAGGCTGCTGCGGTCCTCCAGACCTTGAGGACCAGGCTTGAGCTGGGTGCAGAGGTGGAAGGAGAGGCAGGGAAAGCTCCTGGGGTTGTCGGCTGAGTCACCAATGCAGTTACAAGGAGACTTTGGGAGCGAGGACGGCGACTTAATGCAGGAAAAGTGGAAGTGAGTTTGTCGTAGCCGTCCTCTGAAGTGAGCCCACTTAGTGTGGGGAGAAGGCGTCGCCCGGGCTCAGGGCGGTGCTTGTGGCCTTGGGAGGGACCGCTTCCTGTTCGGAGGGGCCAGTGCTGAGAGGTCCTGGAGTAGGGGCGAGGGATGCCTGATGCCGGCTCTGCTTCCCGGAGCTCAGGTGGTGTGTCCTCTTTGTTCTTGCTGGGTCCCACTCCTCACTTGTTGGTGGCAGGGACAGTGAGTTCTGGCAGCGGGAGCCAGGTTTCTCTCACTTCTCACGTCTCTTCTACATCTACCTCGAACCCGGAGGTCTCTTTTCCCACTTGTCCTGGCCTTTGTCTCCTTTTCCAGGACCCTCTTGTTTAGCTTTCAGTCCTGGCTTCAATGTCACTGCCTTAAACGGGCCTCTCTGATCGCCCCTCGAAAAGGCTGTCCTGCCTTGATGGGGTCCTGCGGCATCCTTCTCACTGCCACCGTCCATCACTGTTTCTGTGTCTCTGGGCTTTCCCAGCTCCCGCAGGGGCTTCCTCTGGTCCTGAACTGCTCCTTCCCCAGACTTCTCTCATGCAGACTGGCCTCTGAGAACCGCCAAGGGGGAGGGATTTGCTGTCCATCACGCCTCGTGACTGGTGCTGCCATCCTCATGGCTCAGTTTCTTGTAAGAGGAGACGGGCCTGGCATTGTGTATGTGGAATCGCATCCCCCAGGAGGTTATGTTCAAGTCTGCACCCCTAATACTTGCAAACGTGACTTTATTTAGAAATAGGGTCTTTGCAGATGCTATTGTAATTTTTTTTTTTTTTTTTTTTTTGAGGCAGAGTCTCACTCTGTTGCCCAAGCTGGAGTGCAGTGGCATGATCTCGGCTCACTGCAATCTCCACCTCCTGGGTTCAAGCAATTCTCCTGCCTCAGCCTCCCAAGTAGCTGGGACTACAGGCATGTGCCACCACACCCAGCTAATTTTTACATTCTTTTTTTTTTTTTTGAGAAAGAGTCTCGCTCTTTCACCCAGGCTGGAGTGCAGTGGCGCGATCTCGGCTCACTGCAGGCTCCGCCCCCGGGGTTCACGCCATTCTCCTGCCTCAGCCTCCCGCGTAGCTGGGACTACAGGCGCCCGCCACCTCGCCCGGCTAATTTTTTGTATTTTTAATAGCGATGGGGTTTCACCGTGTTAGCCTGGATGGTCTCAATCTCCTGACCTCGTGATCCGCCCGCCTTGGCCTCCCAAAGTGCTGGGATTACAGGCGTGAGCCACTGCGCCCGGCAATTTTTATATTTTTAATAGAGATGGGGTTTCACCATGTTGGCCCAGGATGGTCTCGATCTCCTGACCTCCTCATCCACCCTCCTCGGCCTCCCAAGGTGCTGGGATTACAGGCATGAGCCACTGCGCCCAGCCTGTCTGATGTTTTAAAGTCTGTGAGTTATGAGAGTGTGATTCTTGCACACACGTGTCATCGTTTCTCTGTCGAGGGCGTGCAGACCCTCCAGGAATTCACATCTCATGTGACCACAGGCAGTAGTCACAGCCAGGAGTGCCGCGTCAGTGTGGCATGGTGCGCCGCGTCAGTGTGGCATGGTGCTGGCATCTGACGGTGCCCAGGCAGATTTGGGACATGTCCCCCCTGCCATTTTTCTGACCCAGGGTCACGTGCTGCATGGGGACCCCTCCAGTCTGGGCAGGGCCTTGCCGAGCTCTTTCCTGACTCCATGCTTCTGAAGATCTCTGGCTGGTCGTTTTGTAGAGTTGGCCTGTTTTGAGATTGACATTTCTTCAGAATTAAATAATCAGGTTCCAGGCCAGGCATGGCGGTGATACACGCCTGTAATCCCAGCACCGTGGGAGGCTGAGGTGGGCGGATCACCTGAGGTCAGGAGTTTGAGACCAGCCTGGCCAACATGGCGAAACCCTGTCTCTACTACAAATACAAAAATTAGCCGGGTGTAGTGGTGTGTGCCTGTAATCCTGGCTACTTGGGAGGCTGAGGCAGGAGAATCGCTTGAACCCTGGAGGCAGAGGTTGCAGTGAGCCGAGATTGCACCACTGCACTCCAGCCTGGGCGATGGAGAAAGACTCTGTCTCAAAAAAAAAAAAAAAAGGAAATTCAGGTTCCTGTGTTCGTGTCCTGGGCGCCTCGCAGGAGGCTCTTGAGGTGTTCACATTGATCACTGGGTTCAGGTGCCTGCCGGGCATCCCTGCTGTTGCTGTTTTTCCTTGGTGGCTGCTGAGCATCTTTTGGGGATCACTTTGAGGCTGTGAACTCTGTTTCTCGCCATACGTTCTCTGCGGGTCCAGCATCATGGATGCATCTTGCCTGAGGCTGTTGTGTTGGGATGTTGGTCAAGTGGTGATTTTATTTATTTTATTTTATTTTATTTTTTTAATATATGCTTTTATTTTTCCGTGATTACAAACACAACTGAATATTAAATGCACAAAGTAAGAATTATACCGGGAAAAAAAATCAGATATGTTCATATATATATCACCTTTTCAAGGCTATTTCCATCCAGAATAACCTTGGTTTGCCAGGGCCAATAGAAAGAAGTCACAAAGTCGCCTTTAGTCAAATTTGTGTGTTTGCTTTCTTCTATAATTCCAATACCTCCACCATCAACGACTTGAGATAGCTGCCAAGGTGTTATATAATCAGTGCCAGTGTCTTCATTCATTCTACAACGAAGGCTGTCACTTCACACTTGGAAGGTTGCACGGCGGCCAGGCAGAGGCGCTCCTCACTTCCCAGACGGGGCGGCCGGGCATTTCCCTCATTCTCTCTGCACTCACTAGTGGCTCCCCACCGCCCCGTGAGGAGGCGCTTTCCCGCCACCCCCACCTCACCTGGGTCCATGGGTTCCTGGGTTCCTAATTCCTGGGTCCATGAGTTCAAGGGTTCCTGGGTTTGTGGGTTCCTGGGTTCCTGGGTCCATGGGTCTGTGGGTTCCTAGGTCCATGGGTTCAAGGGTTCCTGGGTCTGTGGGTTCCTGGGTTCCTGGGTCCATGGGTCTGTGGGTTCCTGGCTTCCTGGGTTCCTGGGTCCATGGGTCTGTGGGTTCCTGGGTTTGTGGATTCCTAGGTTCCTGGGTCCGTGGGTCTGTGGGTTCCTGGGTTTGTGGATTCCTGGGTTCCTGGGCCCGTGGGTCTGTGGGTTCCTGGGTTTGTGGATTCCTAGGTTCATGGGTTCTGGGTCTGTGGGTCCGTGGGTTCCTGGGTTCCGAGGTTCATGGGTTCCTGGGTATCTGGGTTCATGGGTTCCTATGTTCGTGGGTTCCTGGGTGCCTGTGTTCACTGCTGCTCACTTTGCTCTGTGTCACAGGCAGGCTTCTGGGGAGCCATCCTCACTTCCTGCCCCTCAACAGGCTCCAGCTCTTTTCCCTGCCCAAGCCCTGAAATCAGCCATTTCTACACAGACTGTGAGGCCTGTTTTTAAAATAAAATCCTAGTTATTATTTTTTCAAGTTATAGTGTGGCTGCTGTTGCCTTTCTAGGGTTGTGTGTGTGCTTTGTGCAATCAGGAGGATTCGGAAGGTGGGTGTGTAGCCGCTCGTGGTGCACGGTGTGAAGGGAGCCGGCCCCTCGCCTTGCAGGACTGGTTGGTGGGATTAGGGAGGGAGGCTGGCTTGTCAGCCATAAAGCCCCGTCCTGTAAGGGCTCTGAGGCTGGGACACAGGTGAGTCCAGGCCGTGGCTGTGAGCTGGGGGCTCTGACGCTGGGGAGCTGGGGGCTCTGACGCTGGGACGCAGGTGAGTCCAGGCCGTGGCCGTGGCTGTGAGCTGGGGGCTCTGACGCTGGGACACAGGTGAGTCCGGGCCGTGGCCGTGGCTGTGAGCTGGGGGCTCTGACGCTGGGACAGAGGTGAGTCTGGACTGTGGCTGTGAGCTGGCATCCCAGTTACTGGTGGCTTTTCCCAGCTGACATCGACCAGCGTTGGGTGTGCAGTGTGGCTGGCTCTGATTTGTGCTCCTTAGTTTGAGACAATTTGAATGGAGCCACTGCTGTGGAGAGACTTCCTTCTGAAGCATCACAGTGGGCCCGGCTGACCCTGGCCCAGTGCACGACACCCCTCTTGGAGTCTGGGGTTCTTGGCTGTGGGCTGGAGATGACAGTGGTGGCTGCCGAGGGTGGTGGGAGCGGTCAGCGCCGAGCACACGATTTCAGATCCAGTGAGCCAGGCGGGCACAGCCTTTAGCTGATGTGGTATGTCCCCTGGCCTGGAACAGCCCCATGGGTGGGTGGCACCTGTCAGGACCTGTGCACAGACCCTGCCTGGGTTTGGTCTGTCCAGTCCCCTGGACCTGGCATCAGCGGGTCTGTGCCTGGTAACGGGAAGGCTCCGAGCCAGGCTGGGTGGCCCACTGTGCGCGTAGCTGCTGTGTTGGTGGTGGCGCCTTTGCCCTGGCCCTCGTTCAGTAAGATGCTGGCTTTTGGGCTCTAGGGAAGTGTCTGTTGGTTTCTGTCGAGAGCGGTTGTGTGTGTACATTTCAAGCGTGGAACGCAGGTATTGAACCGTGTTGAAACCTTTCCAGCGTTGGCAGAAGTGTGCGTGTGAGTCTCTTTGCCCTTTTACTTTACTGGCAGGTATTGTGAACTTGGATGCTGCCTGCCTTCCTAGCGTGGCCCGAGTGGCCGGGCGGTCCTTCTGATGGAGTGGCTTACGTGGCTCCCTCGTGCCAGGCTTTTGGGGCAGATGCTCGTGAGTGGTGCTGCCTACGGGTTACCCTCATTGGTGGAGGTGAGGCCTGGGCTTTGCTGTCCTGTCCGCCCTTAATTCTTGCCCAGGAGCAGTCTGTGGGCCCCAGAAGACTGGCTGGAAGCTGGAGCCGGGCAGCAGCTGAGGACGCGCACCTTGGAGGTTGTGTGGAGGTTCCGTCACTGCTGTCTTAGTTCCCAGGCACTCTTCTTTTTCTCTGGAAGTTCCTTTTTAAGGGTGTCCTGGTCTTCATGGAGGTGCCGTATCACTCCGAGGGCAGAGGGCTGCTGCTGAGGAAGGCCTTGCCCTCCTACCTAACACCCTTCTCCAAGTTGCTGATTTTGCTTGTTTGCACCTTGTCTGTTTTGGCCTCTGTTGGGTCTGAACTAGGTGGCTTTGGCAGCTGCTCACACCCAACAGTGGGACCCTGAGAAGGGTCAAAGCTGGGGCAGGTCAGGGACGCGCTGGGCGCAGGGCCACCTTGCTGGGCACCTCGGCTGGTTGGTGTCTGTTGGGAGCAGCCCTGGGGCAGCCCCACAGCCTCTGCCTCCAGTACAGACGGATCTGCCCACTCCTGGGGCTGGAGAGCTCAGGGCCTGAAAGACCCCCTGAGCCCTTGCCCTTCTTCCGCCGGCCCCGTGCTGTCAGCAGGCCAGGTGCAGACCCTGGCAGGCTTCCTGTGCCCCAGCTTCAGTGTGGAGCACTTGCCCAACTGGCTGGTGTGGGAGCGGGAGGGGTGTTTGGCCACTTGGAGCAGAAGGGGGTGGGTAGTCAGAGTTTCTGTGTTCCTGGTTTGATACTGGCTTTCCAGCAGCTTCCCAGCTTCCAGAATGTCCTTGCCATCATCTCCCATCCTGTTTCCTCTTTTTTGGAGCAGAGGCCTGGGGTGGCCTATCTTCTTCTTTCAGTTGAGGCTTCCGGGGGGGTGGGTCTAATGTGTGCCTTTGCCTTTAGCCAGAAGACCACCGTGATTAGATTTTCCAGAAGAGAACTTGCGTGGTACTTTTGAAAATGGGAGGGTGTTTGTGAGGCGGGATATCAGAAATACTTTATACAGAGGGGACTCGGCATGTAACAGAAACATCAACAAAATGGTTTTGCGTATAATCACGTGATGATTTCTCTCTTCTGAGAAACAGGCACAAATCCTGAAGAGCCCGTGGGCATGGACCGCTCATCTGTAAAGAAAGTGGAGACATGACCTTGAGATTTGGCTCAGACCCAGCAATGCCGGGGCCTTCGCAAGTCTGATGTTCCAGGACTCCAGTGCCTGTTGGTGTGGACGGAGGACACGGGGCCCCGACCATGGTCACACTCATCACTGAGAAGCTGCAGAGCCAGAGCCTGGACGACCTCACCTGCAAGGCCGAGGCTGGCCCGGTAAGCAGCTGCGGGTGGCACCACGCTGGGTACCCCTCCGCCATGCTGTCACAGGGAAATGGCCACACTGGGAGGTGGAGGTGAAGGCTAAGTTCTCAGGGGCCTGGGGGGCACTGCCGAGCCAGGGATGGGGGTGTCTGGTGCACACGTGGGCCCCAGAGCCCATCAGTGTAATCACAGCGGATTTTCAGCATCATTAAAAAAATAGACTTAAAAATGCCAGCTGGGTGTGGTGGCTCATGCCTGTAATCCCAGCACTTTGGGAGGCTGAGGCGGTCAGATCACTTGAGGTCAGGAGTTCGTAACCAGCCTGGCCAACATGGTGAAACCCCGTCTCTACTAAAAATACAAAAATTAGCTGGGTGCGGTGGCACACGCCTGTAGTCCCAGCTACTCGGGAGGCTGAGGCAGGAGAATGGTGTGCACCCGGGAGGCGGAGCTTGCAGTGAGCTGAGATCGCGTCACTGCACTCCAGCCTGGGACAGAGCGAGACTCCATCTCAAAAAAAAAGAGCCTTGACTTGCTGTTTAAAAAAATAGAGTTTTACTGAAAGGCTGACTTACACACGGAAGCTGGAGCCCCAAGTGCAGGTGTGCCTGTTACCATCCAATCAAGCAGCAGCATGCGCCCCGCCGGGCTCCCTGTCCCTCCCCTCCTAGCCGCGCCCCCCAAATGAATCTCTGTCTTGGATTTGATCACCACGTTAGCTTCCTGCGGGCAGCTTGATTTTCCTACAGTCATGGTGAAGTGAACTTTGGATGTGCCACCTTCAGGACCCTCCCGCTCTAGTTAGATGGCAGATCCAGAAGGAGGTGGCTGATGTCTAGCCTGGAGGGTCTTGCCAGGCCCTCAGAGCCAGCAGGGGTGTGTGGAGCACCTGCCTGTCCTGCGCCTGGCTTGGCTGTGGCTCTGGAGGCGTGGGCATGCTGCATTTGCAGCCCCTTGCATTTTACGGAAATGAGAGGGTGAAGGGAAAGCTGTGGGTCTCGGGCCTTTGGACTGCACACGTGTGACCCATCTTCACCGCAGGGGGTTCCAGTGAGGGTCTGAGGGTCCAAGCTGAAGCCTCTCCTCCCGAGAGCTGGCGAGTGTGGACACTGGGCTGTGGGAGGTGGCATGTGGCCTGAACCTTTGCAAGCACTGCTTGTGGGGCCTGGCACTCAGGGCCACTACGACTGAGGTGACCATGGCAGTGCTGGCTGTGTCCTGTAGTTAGTACGTTTCCAGCTGTCAGCCCACGGGTAGAGGTGGCCGAGGCGGGGAAGGCAGTGCTTGCCTGATGTCTCAGTGCCTTGCTGGCTGCAGAGCCATGTTCTTTTCAGACACCATGGCCGGTTCTCATTTTTTCTTTTTTCTTTTTTTTTCTGGAGACAGAGTCTTGCTTTGTCATCCACGCTGGAGTGTAGTGGCACCATCTCAGCTCACTGCAACCTCCGCCTCCCAGGTTCAAGTGATTCTCGTGCCTCAGCCTCCCGAGTAGCTAGTGTTACAGGCACACGCCACCACACCCGGCTAAATTTTGTATTTTTTGTTTTGAGGTGGAGTCTTGCTCTGTTGCCTAGGCTGGAGTGCAATGGCACAATCTTGGCTCACTGCAACCTCCACCTCCCAGGTTCAAGCAATTCTCCTGCCTCAGCCTCCTGAGTAGCTGGGATTACAGGTGTGCGCCACCAAGCCCGGCTAATTTTTGTATTTTTAGTAGAGACGGGGTTTCACTATGTGGGTCAGGCTGGTCTCGAGCTCCTGACCTCATGATCTGCCTGCCTCGGCCTCCCAAAGTCCTCGGATTACAGGCGTGAGCCACCACACCCAGCCTAAATTTGTATTTTTAGTAGAGATGGGGTTTCACCATGTTGGCCATGTTGGTGAGGCTGGTCAGTGATCCGTCCACCTCAGCCTCACGAAGTGTTAGGCTTACAGGCATGAGCCACCGTGCCCAGCCCCATTTTTCCTTTTGATTAAATGGAGAAAACATTTTTAAGGAGTCTCTAACCAAGACCACAGGATACAGAGCGGCACATGCCTAATCAGATGGCTGTGTGACTCTGAGGACATTTTTGGCAAGTGGACGGCTTTCCAGGGAGGTGGCTACGCAGCATGCCTGCTGGGCCTGGGAGGTGTCTGGACGGATGTCCTGGTATGGGGTGACCCACAGGCCCCCACGTCCTCTGTGCTTTAGGTGGCCGCTCTTCACCTCCTTTTTTTCAGCTTTTATTTTAGATACAGGGGGTGTAGGTGCAGGTTTTATTTTATTTTATTTTATTTATTTATTTATTTATTTATTTTTGAGACGGAGTCTTGCTCTGTCGCCCAGGCTGGAGTGCAGTGGCTCAATCTCGGCTCACCGCAAGCTCCGCCTCCCGGGTTCACGCCATTCTCCTGCCTCAGCCTCCCGAGTAGCTGGGACTATAGGCGCCCGCCACCACACCCGGCTAATTTTTTTGCATTTTTAGTAGAGACGGGGTTTCACTGTGTTAGTCAGGATGGTCTCGATCTCCTGACCTCGTGATCCGCCCGCCTCGGCCTCCCAAAGTGCTGGGATTACAGGCGTGAGCCACCGCGCCCGGCTGAAGGTTTTATTTCAGATACAGGGGGTGCAGGTGCAGGTTTTATTTTAGATACAGGGGGTGCAGGTGCAGGTTTTATTTTAGATACAGGGGGTGCAGGTGCAGGTTTGTCACTTGGGTATATTGCACTCGGGTTGTGAGCACAGTACCCAGTAGGTAGCTCTTCAGCCCCTGCCTCCTCCCTCCCTCCCATTCTTCATCTCTTTGCGGAGCACTCGTCCATTGACAGAGAGAAGGCAGCGTAGGCAGTTCCTTGGTCAGCCTCAGCCTTGGGACAGGAGCCCTGGGAGCCCTGCAGGGTGAGTGGTCACGAGGGTTCCATCACAGCCTGCTCCCGCTCCTGCTGACCCGGCCGGCTCTGTTCCTGGCCAGCCAGGGCCACTGTTGAGTCTGCTGCTGTCGAAGATGGTTTTTCCCAATGACTCCTGTTCTCTTAAAACACAGCCTATGAATATGGCAGTGGTTTCTTTCTGAAATGGGAGGACAAACCTTTTTATTCCTAAATGTAAATCTTTTTACTTTTTTTTTTTTTGAGATGGAGTCTTGCCCTGTTGCCCAGGCTGGAGTGCAGTGGAGTGATCACACGTCATTGCAACCTCCGCTTCCAGGGCTCGAGCGATTCTCCCGCCTCAGCCTCCCGAGTAGCTGGGACTACAGGGGTGTGCCACCATGCCCAACCTATTTTTTAATTTTTTTTTAAAGGGATGGAGTCTTGCTCTGTCACCCAGGCTGGAGTACAGTGGTTCAGTCTCGGCTCACTGCAACCTCTGCCTCCCGCGTTCAAGCAATTCTCTTGCCTCGGCCGCCCGAGTAGCTGGGACTACAGGCATGCGCCACCAAGCCCGGCTAATTTTTTTTGTATTTTTAGTAGAGATGGGGTTTCACCGTGTTGGCCAGGCTGGTCTTGAACCCCTGACCTCAAGTGATCCACTGCCTGAGCCTCCCAAAGTGCTGGGATTACAGGCATGAGCCACTGTGCCCAGCCTTTATCAGGATTTTTTTTAAAATTATTTTTCATTTATTTATTTATTTTATCTTTTAGACGGAGTCTCGCTCTGTTGCCCAGGCTGGAATGCAGTGGCACGATCTTGGCTCACTGTAACCCCCGCCTCCTGGGTTCAGGCGATTCCCCTGCCTCAGCCTCCTCAGTAGTTGGGATTACAGGCGCATGCCACCAAGCCCAGCTAATTTTTGTGTTTTTAGTAGAGACAGGGTTTCACCATGTTGGTCAGGCTGGTCTCAAACTCCTAACCTCAGGTGATCCACCCGCTTCAGGCTCCGAAAGTGCTGGGATTACAGGCGTGAGCCACTGTGCCTGGCCGGGATTTTTAATCTTTGTAATTCGGACAGTGTGATTGCCTGTGTTGAAGAAACCCAGTTACTCAGTGATAGATTGTTTACACGTGAGACCGGCTCTCCCACGTCAACTGTGAATCTAAACACAAGTTACTTTTAACATTCATGGAAACAAGTCAGTATTTTAAATAGCCAATTCGTTGTATAAAAATAGAAACTGATGTTTTCAAAGGTGACTTAAAATAGTATTTTTATGAAAAATAAGTGTAGACAGTTTGTAGAGAGTAGAAACCCATACGTTCATGTGTGAGTTTCTGTGTGGAAGTATGTCTTCGTACATACCCATGGCCCAGCCTCAGTGAGCAAGCGAGGTGGGCGCCGTTAGCTCGGGGCTCCTTGTTTGATCTGTGCCTTCACCCAGTCCCCTCCTGCCATGATTTCATAGCGCATTCTAGACATACTTTCTCTGTAAATATCTCACTCTGTATCTCCAAAAGATAAAGACTTTAAGACACATGACCAGAATGTAATTTTCACACTTAAAACCCTCAGAGATTCCTTAATATCTCTAAATATCCCGTCAGCATTCAAACTTCCCTGATTGTCTGAGTTTAAGAATTTATTCAGGGAGTCCAGATTCAGGGCGTCTCATGTCCCTTTTCCCCGTAGGGTGCTCCTTGGAGCTTGTGTGTTGAGGACCCAACTGCTTGTCCCGAAGTGTCCAGGCTGCAAGCCCCGGCTGCTGCCTCGCGCACTCCCCTCCCACGTGTGTTCTGGGAGTTGCTGGTTGGAGCGAGCGCTGCCCTGCCCCTTATGGTTTCCTCTAGTTGCACATGGGTTTTTAAAACTGAAATTAAAGTTGATTTAGCTTTTTTTTTTTTTTTTTTTTAAAGACAGGGTCTCACTAATTTGTGAATGTTTTTGGTAGAGACGGGGTCTTGCTGTGTTGGCCAGGCTAGTCTCTAACTCCTGGCCTCAAGTGACCCTCCTGATGCGGCCTCCCAAAATGCTGAGATTGCAGGCATGAGCCACTGCGCCCAGCCTACAGTTAGTTAAAGTGGAACCCACATAATGCTGTTTCTCACTTGTACCAGACACACTTCTAGTGCTCACTGTCTCTGGGTGGCTGGTGGCTGCCGTGGTGGACAGCCTGTCAGCTGTCCCTCACCACAGAATGTTCTCGCAGGCAGTGCTGTGAGGCTCGAAGCTCGATCAGGTTCGTGTTTGAGAGACCACCATTTGCTCATCCGTTCCTCTGTTTTTGGACCCTTGGGTGGTTTGTTTCCATATTTTAGCTATTAGGGATAATGCAGCTGTGAACATTCGTGTGTGAGTTTCTGTGTGGAAGTTTCGTGTATGAGTTTCTGTGTGGAAGTATGTCTTCATTTCTTCTGGGTGCAAGCCTAGTCGTGGGATTGCTGGGTCATATGGTAATTCTATGTTTAACATTTTGAGGAACTGCCAAACCGTTTTGCACAGTGTCTGTACCATGTTCCGTTCCGCAGCAATGTATGAGAGTTCTAATTTCTCCAACTCTCATCAACGCGTGTTATTGTCCATTTTTTTGATAAAAGCCACCTTCGTGGGTGTGGAGTGGTATCTCACTGTGGTTCTGATTTTCATTTCCCTATAGTTAGCTATGTTGAGCATGTTTTCACATGCTCATTGGCCATTTGTACCTCTTCTTTTGAGAAATATCTACTGAAATCCCATTTTTACTTTAAAATTGGGTTATTTCTCTTTTGATTTTTGAGTTGTAAGACTTTTTTTTTTTTTTTTTTTTTGAGACAGGGCCTTGCTCTGTTGCCCAGGCAGGGGCTCAATCACTGCTCACTGCAGCCTCGACCTCCTGGGCTCAAGTGATCCTCCTGCCTCAGCCTTCTGATTAGCTAGGACTACAGACATGTATGACCACACCCAGCTTTTTTTTTTTTTGGTCATGGAATCTTGCTCTGTTGCCCAGGCTGGAGTACAGTGGCACGATCTTGGCTCACTGCAACCTCCGCCTCCCAGGTTCGAGAGAGTCTTCTGCCTCAGCCTCCTGAGTAGCTGGGAGTACAGGCATCCGCCACCACACCTGGCTAATTTTTATATTTTTAGTAGAGATGGAGTTTCATCATGTTGGCCAGGCTGGTCTTGAACTCCTGACTTTGTGATCTGCCGCCTTGGCCTCCCAAAGTGCTGGGATGACAGGTTAGAGCCACCGTGCCCAGCCCACACTCAGCTTATTTTTAAAAAATTTGTATCTTTTAGAAAGGGGCTGTCTCTGTGTTTCCCAGGCTGCTTTTGACCTCTTGGGCCCAATGGATCCTCCAGCCTCAGCCTCCCAAAATGCAGGGATTACAGGTGTGAGCCATGACACCTGGCCAGTAAGAGTTCTTTATGGTTTCTTCCCCCGCTCTGTCATTCTGTCATCTCGAGAGTGGTCTGTAAATGGAGTGACACGGTGCACAAGCATTTGGGTTCTGCCCTTCCATCAGCAGGCTTCCCTGGAGGTCTGTCTGGCGGTTCCTCTGTGCCACCAAGAGGCGCTCCATGGCGTGGAGGTGCACTCTGTGTAACCATGCGGAGGAATGCCGCGTCCTGATACAAATCATGACGTGATTTTTAGGGTTGTGTCCTCATGGGGGACCTACACAGACGACCAGTGACCACAGGCGTGAGGCAGTGGGAGGGCAGTGGGCACGGGTGCCTCGCTGAGCTGCCCGAGCAGCAAAGAGGGTTGGAGGTGTAATGGCGGCTGAGTGCTGGAAGATGGGCGGGGTCTTAATGTTGGGGTGGGCAAAGGCCATCGGGGCCACAGGGAAGGGGACGTGGATGGGTGGGTGGGGCCAGCATCACACTGTGCTCTGGCTGGGGCTTCCCCAGAGAGCCCGGGACAGCAGCGTGGAGGTGGCAGGGCCTGAAGGTCACGTGTGAAGATCATTCAGCGTTGGGGCGTCCGTGCTGCACTGGCTGTGCTGGGTTAGCAATATGGTGCTCACTTCCTGCAGGGAGGCGGGTGGGAAGCAGGTGACTGAGGAGTCGTGATAGTACATCAGGAAAAAAGTAGAGCCCAAGGGGTGCTGGGAGTTTACATAGGGTGCTGGGCTGTGACCCCCAGGTGGAGCTGGAAGGCAGGTAGTGAGCCGTAGGGACACCTGGGGAGAGTCAGCCAGGCGGAGGTTCCCATGGCCGTGGGAGGCTGTGAGGGTGGGAGCCTGGGGGCACAGGCACCTGGGATCTGACTCTCAGGAGTCCAGAGGGCAGAGTAGAGGGCCGCGGCCAGGACCAGAGCAGCAGTTCCCGGGCTGAGGGGCGGAGAGCAGGGAGAGCTGAGAATGTCAGGGTGGAGGAGAGAGGAGGCGGTGTGATGGGGCTGTGCTGGGGGCCGTAGGCGCAGGGAAGCTGACTGTGCCGCCGGCCTGGCGGGCACGGTATGGGTGGGTGGCAGGTTGTGGTGTCCTCCAGCTCTGTGCAGCTGTGCAGATACAGGCTGGGATTGATTGGTAGAGAGTTGGTTTTTAAAAAACTTTTAGTTTTTTTTTTTTTTTTGAGACGGAATCTGGCTCTGTCACCCAGGCTGGAGTGCAGAGGCATGATTTCCGCTCACTGTAAGCTCTGCCTCACGCCATTCTCCTGCCTCAGCCTCCCGAGTAGCTGCGACTACAGGCGCTCACCACCACACCTGGCTAATTTTTTGTATTTTTAGTAGAGACGGGGTTTCACCATGTTAGCCAGGATGGTCTCGATCTCCTGACCTCGTCATCCGCCTGTCTCGGCCTCCCGAAGTGCTGGCATTACAGGCGTGAGCCACTGCACCCGGCCTGATAACTTTTAGGTTTTTAAAGACAGGGTCTTGCTGTGTTGCCCAGGCTGGAGTGCAGTGCACTCAGTTGCTCACTGCAACCTTGGCCTCCCCAGCCCAGGCAATCCTCCCACCTCAGCCTCTTGAGTAGCTGGAATCACAGGCTCGTGCCATCACATCCGCTCTTTTTTTTGTAGATACCAGGTTTCCCTGTGTTGCCCGGGCTGATCTCAAACTCCTGGGCTCAAGTGATCCTCCCACCTCAGCCTCCCACAGTGCTGGGATTCGCCTGTGTCCGTCCCTGAAGTACAGATTTCTTTTTTTTCTTCTTCTTTTTCTGAGATGGAGTCTTGCTCTTGTTGCCCAGGCTGGAGTGCAGTGGTGTGATCTCGGCTCACTGCAGCCTCTGCCTCCTGGGTTCAAGCAATTCCCCTGCCTCAGCCTCCCAAGTAGCTGGGATTACAGGCACCCACCACCAAACCCAGCTAATTTTTGTATTTTTAGTAGAGACGGGCTTTCACCATGTTGGCCAGGCTGGTCTCAAACTCCTGGGCTCAAGCGATACCCGTGCTGTGCTGGGATTCAGGTGTGTGCCTCCGTGCCCAGCCCTGAAGTCCAGATTTCTTGAGGCTTAAGGGCTGCATGTTCACGTTCCCCGAAATCTGTATGTTGAAATCCTCACCCTCAAGGTGATGGGATGAGTATTTGGAGGTGGGGCCTCTGGGAGGTGCTTAGGTCATGGCGGCAGTGCCCTCATGAATGGAATTAAGTGCGCGTATGGAAGAGGCATCAGAGAGGAAGCCAGCCCCTTCGACCATGCATAGATACAACCGGAAGGGCTGTCTGTCAACCAGGCGGTGGCCTTACCAGACGCTGAATCTGCCCGTCCCTTGATCTTGGACTTCTGCCTCCAGGACTGTGGGGAGTAAGTGTTTTTGACAAGCCCCCCGCCTGAGCCTGTGGGACCTGGCTGCCCAGCCTCTCCTGGCTCCCGGGGACCCTGGCTCTGTTTGTCTGCTGCACCCACATCCCACACGGCCAGTACCACTGGGAGTAGCTGTTGACCCTGGCGTGTCTTTGCATAGAGGTCGTCACATCTGGGGCCGTGTGGGCTTGTGGCCCTTTCAAGCTGCCTGCGAGAGCTGTCTCTGCCGCCTGGGAAAGTCCTTTCCTTGCTAGACGTTTTTCCGTGGCAGTGTCGGGCTGGGTGCTGTTCATGTGGGCCCGGGGAACAGGTGCTGTGCGGAACAGGAAGAGAGCGAGGTTCTGGTGCTTGCTGAGGGGAGGCCCAGGGCTGGGAGGATCTACAGCAACAAGGGTCCCTGTGGCATGAAAGCCTTCAGGTCCTTTAGCAGAGCTGCCTCTCCTCTCTTCCATCGGACCCGGGTCCCGGGGTGGGAGAACCTGGAGGTCATGTGGTTCCCGGGCCTGCACCAGGTCCTGTCCTCATGGTGTGGCCGGGTGCTCACAGCTCCACACCGCCGTGCTGGCTGAGGTGGGACCCCGTGTGTAGGCGGCCTGTCTGTGGATGGGTGTCTATTTTCGGGGTCACAAACCGAACTTTTAACTTATTCCCTTTACGGGAAGCAACAAAGGATTTCCTTTTAATTTTATCGTGTTTGGAAATGTTATCACAGGACGCGATGCCATGGGCTTAGGTGTTAACTGAGAGGTTCTGAGGTGTGGCAGAGGAGCCCCAGAACTCTAAGGCAGAAAAGCACAGGGGCTGCTGTGCCCGGACCCTGCGGGACAGCCGTGTCCTTGTCACAGGGTGGCCTTCTGTGTTCTCACAGACCAGGAGGCTCTGGGAGGTTAGGGAGCTTGCCGGGCACCCGGCAGAACACCCCTCCTGTGCCCCATCTTCTGCAGGGCCCTGTGTCCCGCCTGCATGGGCCAGCGTGTGGAAGCAGACACATAACGGCCTCCAAGCAGCTCCCTGACATTTCATGGGGCAGGGAAGAGAGCTGTGTGGCATTTCCCTTATTGCCCTCCCTACAGTCCTTCCAGCTGCCACCACGCCCAGGGGCTTTCCTGCTTCCAGGGAGGGAGACCTTGCCCTCTGGACGTCTCCCTGGACCAGCGCCACACTCCAGAGCCTGGCTTAGGGGCTCAGGTCCCGTGTCTGAGCTGTTGCAAGTGGGAAAGGGCCCCTTGGGTCTTGGCTGAAGTTCTTGCTGAAAGTAAGTGGTGAGGTTTGCAAAGACGGCTGCAGCTGAGGCTGCCGAAAGGCAGGAGGGCCTGAGCTTCAGGAGCAGGGACAGGATGCATGCCTGTGGCTTGGAATGAAAATGTCTGAGGCCGGGCTCAGTGGCCCACGCCAGTAATCCCAGCACTTTGTGAGGCCGAGGCGGGCAGATCACAAGGTCAGGAGATCGAGACCATCCTGGCTAACACGGTGAAACCCTGTCTGTACTAAAAATATATATATATAAAAAAAAAATTAGCCGGGCGTGGTGGCGGGTGTCTGTAGTCCAAGCTACTCGGGAGGCTGAGGCAGGAGAATGTCGTGAACCTGGGAGGCGGAGCTTGCAGTGAGCGGAGATCGCGCCACTGCACTCCCGTCAGCAACAGAGCAAGACTCCGTCTCAAAACAAAAAAAAAAAAGAAAAAAAGTCTGTTTAGTGTTAACAGCTCTTTTAAAAACAGAAAAAATTAAAAAAAAATTTTAAAATGTACACTTACTCAGTTGAATTTTGTTAGGTTTTAATAAAACTCTGCATATTTTAATCACTAGAAAGAAAACACTGGGGAAAGGTAGAACGTGCTGCAGTGATTAAAGTGGGGGATATTATTGCCGAATTCTCACGTGTCAGTCATGGTATTGAAACTTCTCTTTCCTGTCACCTGCAGTATTCTGCCGAAGCCCTGAACAAGAGCGGTCGTCTGTTCCCTTTGGAGCTCAATGGTGAGTGCTTTAGGAGCTGTAGCTGGAGGCTTGCGCAGGGCTGGAACCAGGCTCCTGGGCTGGGAGGGTCCTGGACGCAGAACATGAGCCTGATCTGCAGAAGCCCAGGAAGGTGTTCGTGTGCCCTGCACTGGGGCATGGGGTGGTCCCTGCTGCTGTCCTCCCACGGCTGGGACAGTGGTCAAGAGTGGTCTGTGAGCAGGACAGCTTGTGTAGGGTGTGGGCCCAGCCAGGTCTCTCCCTCCTCAGCTGGTGGGGCCCAGGGGTCTGCTGCGCCCTTTCTGGAAGGTGCAAGGCCCACCCTGTGGCCACTAAAAGAAGAGGACGGTGTGGCCGGCAGGGTTTGTAGTGTCAGCTGGAGCGTGCCGTGGCATACTGGGCGGCCCACCCGCTGTCCGTGCAGTGGAGGGCGTGGCTGTGCCTGGCTCACCCGCAGGTGGGCCCTTCACTGATGGGGAGCAGGTGCCCCGAGTATGGGGGCTGGCTGGTGTTCACGGACCAGGTAACCCTGGGGTCCCAGGTCCTCCCCCAGCGAAGGTCCCAGGGGTGTCTCCCTCTGTTGGCCCTGCTGACCTGACTGTGACACACCCAGCGCCCTGTGTCATGCAGAGTGGGCTCATTAGGAGGCTCACCTTGCTGAGCACCAGATTACCAAAGTGAAAGTGTTTTACCAGATTCTTTCCCGAGTAGATGGAAGTAGGAAGTGTGAGTTCCCAGCTGGCCAGAGCCCCACCCCCTGCCCGGCCTGTGGTGCAATGTCCTCACCTCAGCCTCCTGGGGTTCCTCCTGCACAGGGGGCCAAACTAGCCACCTCCATCCTGGCTCCGAGCCGCGCAGGGCTTCCTACACTCCTCACCCGGCCGGCCGCGCTCCCTGCCTACACCTCCACGCCTCCTCCCCACAGCCCCCATCTCTCTCTTGGTCACCCCAAGGTCACCCCAGGGTCTTTCCCCAGAGGCAGGTCTCGCAGCCTCCACTCCAAGTTCCTCAGCTGGACAGTGACTACACAAGCCACTGGGGGAGTCCTGGGGGTCCAACGACCCCACCTGGGCAGACTCCATTGCAGGCCCATGCACCTTGCTCTCAAGGCTTTTCCGAACCAGCAGGCAGTGGCAGGGGGGCTGGGGAGTGCGTTAGACAGGCGGCCCCAGGACAGTTGTGCAGGAAGTGAGACTTGAGGAGGGGTTCCAGGCCTGGGCCTGGTGGCTGTGTGGTTTGTGAGGAGTTCCTGGGGCTCAGACTCTCCCTGAAGACCCTGGCAGCAGGTATGACCCTGTGTTGCCCATGTTACTGAGGGACCTGAGCTGCTTTAAGAAGGGGCCCTGGAGAGTCCTGGCCGGGGTAGCTGCACATCCTTGAGATGCCTGGTCACAGAGGGAGGGGGCGTTTTGAGGATGCGGGAAGGATGTTTTAGCAAAGCTGCTGGGAGAGCAGAGCCCTGCGGTTGTTCTCAGGGAGGCACTGGTGGGGAGGCTGACACCTCCTTCAGACATGGTGTCCCCTTAAAGAAGTGAGCTGAGCCCCGCAGCTAACCCAGCAAGGGCAGGCGGGGCTGGTGCCCACTGTGTGCCACGGACATCTTGGAGAAGCATGCCCAGGGGTGGCAGCGATGGGGCTGTGCCCTTGACGGCTCTGCCAGGCTGTTTGCCAGGACAGATGTCGCCTCACACGGTGGGAAGAGGCTGGGCCTGCCCTGTGGCTCACCTGTCTCTTCCCCTGCCTCTTTGTGTCTTTTCTTGTAGACCAGAGTCCCTGGAAGGTCTTAAGTGGAGGACGGCCCGTCGGAAGCCAGGCAGCCACAGGCCCTGATTTCTCCTTCCTGCCGGGCCTGTCTGCTGCTGCTCACACCATGGGTCTTCAGTGGCAGCCAGAGTCCCCGGGCCCAGGTGCAGGCCTGGCTGCAGCCAGCACTGTGGACCCCAGTGAAAGCACAGGCTTGTCCCCGGCCCCACCGAACAAGCGACATTGCCGGTCCTTGTCAGAACCCGAGGAGCTTGTGCGCTGCCAGTCCCCCTGGCGCCCCGGCAGCTCCAAGGTCTGGACTCCAGTCTCCAAGAGGCGGTGCAACAGCGGCGGGAGCGCCACGCTGCAGGGAAGCCCCGGCGCCGTCCTGCCGAGGCATGCTGTGTGGTTGGCCGGTCTCACTTCACCTGCCACGCCCCTGCCGTCCTCGGCCAGCAGCGGCTTCGTGGACAGCAGCGAGGGCAGTGCAGGCTCAGGCCCACTCTGGTGTTCTGTGGAGCCCTGCTTGCTCTCCACAAGGTGCCGCCTGTCCCTCTCACAGGAGCAACTCGCAGGTGCAGGCACTCCCCTGCCCTCAGCCTGCAGCAGCCCCATGTCCACGCCTGAGCTGGGCTGGCACCGCAGGCTGCTCCGGTGCCGCTCACAGCCATGCGTGCTCAGTGGGAAGAGGAGCCGGCGCAAACGGAGGCGTGAGGAGGATGCCAGGTGGACACGCCCATCCTTGGACTTCCTAAAAATGACCCGGGTGAGGCTTTCTCGTTTCCAGGGGCTCAGAGGGGCATGGATCTGGACATAGCGGTGCTGGGGTGAGGCTGGCTGATTCTCTGGATGCGGCTGCTACCATACTGCTGGTCTCCTCTGGGCTGGGAGGAGAGGAGTGAGGAGAGCTATCCGGAGTGTGTGGGAGTGATTGGGAGCCTGTCCTGGGGTCAGAGCACCCGGCTCACCCCACCTGCTCCTGCAGAGGCAGAGCCGCACACACGGCCCAGGGTGGCCGGCCAGGCTCGCACGGTGTGGCCTGTGGGAGGCAGCAGAACGGAGCTGTGTTTCTGGCCTAGCTGAGCCACCCGCCTCAGCTGCTGGGGAGCCCCCTGACTTTTTCTGGGGTGGTGATGGCTCAGGAAGTAAGAGGCCGTCCTGGGAGCCCCATTCGAGGCAGAGCCCGGGGTCCTGTCTTGTGGGAGCCGGTGGGTGTCCATGCTGCAGCTCAGAGCCCAGCAGCGCCTGTGTGCCTTGGGACTCTACAGGCACCTCCTGCAGACACTGTCTGGATGTAGGAGAGAGCCTGCACCCACTTGAAGATTCTCAGTGCCACCCACCTGCCCACCTCTCCACTCCCCGTCACAGGCCGTGGTTGGCACAGAGTTAAGGAACGAAACAGGACTGGGGAGGCTTCCCTAGGTCTTGCTCTGTGTTACTAAGGGAGCGCATTCACCAGAGACCTCTGGGGGCCCTGACAGTGCTTGGGGAGGGAGATGGCGGAGCCGTGACAGAGTAGGGTGGGCTCTGCGCGCACTCACTGGGTCATCTGTGTTGGGGGAGCTTTGGGCAGTGGCAGAAATTAACAGGACTTCCCGATGCCGACTGAGTGCAAGCCAGGGCTGAGTGGGGCTGTGGCTGGGGTGGGGCGGGATCAGTGTCAGCCTCTCTCCTCGATGACCTGTGGCCTTGGCAGCCCCCCGAACTCTCGCCCCCAGCCCCATCCTCTGGGGCTGCCCATGCCCTGCCTCTGGGGGCCGTCGATGTGGGTGGAGCCGTCCACAGCACGCTGCGCTGTCTTGCTCGGGTGGGCTGGGCCTGGGCATCGTGTGGGGACAGTGACTGGAGAAGGGGCACAGATGGCCCAGGTGCTCCTCGACCTGGCCACAGCTCAGAGCTGGAGAGCAGTGTGGCCGGTGTGCCAGGTGGGATCCCCCAGGGTCCTCCGGGACACCAGTGCTAGGCCACGCCGAGGGCACCGTGAGCTTTGCCTCTTCTGATCAGTGGGCTCTCCAGCTGATTCTTCCGGGGGGTTTGAGGTGAGTTGAAAAGCCAGACGTCCCTGCTATGAAACTTTTCTGCAGAGAACAGGGTTTAGAGAAGAAGGCTCTGATCTTTTGCTGTGAGATGGGCTGACCTAGGGAAGCCAGTAAATGCTGGAAAGCTGGTGGCAAGCTTTGAACATAGCACAAGCAGGCTGTCCCTGCTTGCCAGGGCTTGGGGTGTGCACAGCGTGGGTGTCAGGCCCCGCGGGGACCAGGAGGGACGGGAGCAGAGGAGGGAGCTGCCGGCTCAGCACGTTGTGGGGCAGGGAATGATGGTGCCAGCGATGTATTGATGACCAGACAACAGTCCTAATGTAGAGCGGCCCTGGGTTTCTCAGATGCCTTGGGAGACAGACCAGGTGGTTGGGTGAGTTGGTGATCCAGGACCCTTGGGAGAGGCTGCATGGGGTTCAGTGTGGAGATGGGGTACCCCCGGTAGAGTGTGAGGTGTGGGTAGAGGCAAGGACTCGCCAGACCCAGGACCAGGGCTCATGGGCACCCGGGGTGTGTGGTGTGTGGGGGAGACGGGTGGGAGAAGGGCAGGGCTGCCATCAAATGCTGCATGGTGTGTGTGTGTGGCACACGTGCTATGTGCTGTGTGGTGTGTGCTCTGTGCGGTGTATGTGGTGTGTGATGTGTGTGTGATGTCTGGGTGGTGTATGGTCTATGTGTTGCATGTGGTATGTGTGGTGTGTGGTGTGTGTGTGGGATGTGTGTTGTGTGTATGTGGTGTAGTGTATGTGTGGTCTGTGTGGTATGTGTGTGGTGGGGGTGTGTGTGGTGAGTGCTGTCTGGTGTGTAGCGTGTGGTGTCTGTGGTATGTGTGGTGTTTGGTGTGC
>NW_026652292.1:82582314-82598256 GCF_009828535.3 Hylobates moloch
GTGTGTGTGTCTGATGCATAGGTGGGTGCCTGGTTTTTCTCTGGGAGGAGAAACCCCCACTGTGTGGGAACTGGAGCCGTGACCCCCAGGATTGGGCTGTGTGGGGTGTCCATCCCTCAGATCCACGCAGCCCCGGATTTGGGTCCCTTGCTGAGCCTGCGTGTCCCTGTCCCCGGCTTTGGGTCCCTTGCTGAGCCTGCCTGTCCCTGTCCATACAAGCGCTGGTCACCCAGGCTGGTGTCCCGTCCTCTGGATGTTTCTCTGATTCAGTCCTCCTTCCTCTTGACGCCAGTTGTTCTGCCTCAGACCTTGATACCCTCTTCGGCTACTGAGACATCATCCTAGTTGGCTTTGTTGCCTCTAATCTCCATCTTTTTTTTTTTTAAGACAGAGTTTCGCTCTTTTTGCCCAGGCTGGAATGCAGTGGCACGATCTCCGGTCACTGCAACCTCCACCTCCCGGGCTCAAGCAATTCTCCTGCCTCAGCCTCCCGAGTAGCTGGGGTTGCAGGCATGCACCACCACACTTGGCTAATTTTTGTATTTTTAGTAGAGATAGGATTTTACCATGTTGTCCAGGCTGGTCTTCAACTTCTGACGTCAGGTGATCCGCCTGCCTCGGCCTCCCAAAGTGCTGGGATTACAGGCGTGAGCCACCGTGCCCGGCCCTCCCTCTGTCCCAGGCTGGAGAGCAATGGAACAATGGTGTGATCTTGGCTCACTGCAACCTCTGCCTCCTGGGTACAAGGGATTCTCCTGCCTCAGGTGCCCACCAACCTGGTCCATTGGGTCTGGGCAGGGCCAGGCTGTGTGTCTCTGCCCACGCCAGCTGGGCGGGGCCTGAGGAGAGCTGAGGGGCCAGCTGGTTGGGCCGGGGCAGGCATGGGCAGGGTCTGAGGAAGGGGCTCTGAGAGCTGTGGCTGGTGTACAGGGGACCAAGGTCCTTGCTTTGTGTGGTCTTGGGGATGGCCAGAGCCCCAGCACACCGAGCCCTCGATGGGTTGGTGGGACGCTGCCTCCCGGGTGACCTGCTAGAAATGCTTTAAGCCCGTATCTTTTCTATTGCAGACTTTAAAAAATTCAAAAAGCCTTTGCTCCCTCAATTACGAAGATGACGGTGAGGATGACACCCCAGTGAAGATGGTTCTGTCCTCCCCGTGTGACTCCCGGGGCCTCCCTGGCATCACCGTGCCTGGCTGCAGCCAGAGGGGCCTCAGGACCAGCCCTGCCCACCCCAGCCTGTGGGCCTCAAGGGAGTCAGTGACCGGTGATGGCTCGAGCAGGAGCAACGGGGACCTCAGTGATGGGGACAGTGCTGGGGAGGAGGGCATCTTCCCCCGGGCCCGCGGGGAGCTGGACCTGGAGCAGATCGAGAACAACTGAGGCTGGTGGGGGCTGGTTGGGGCCACTGCTGCCGCCTGCACCTGCCCTGGGGCACAGAGTAGGTTTCATGTTGCTTGGAACATTAAGGCATAATTTTGATTCAGTTTTTCCTAAAGAAACATTTTGCATTTTTATGGCTTTTGCAGTTCGAGGGAAAGCTTCTCTATTTGGGATGCATTTCAGAAGGGCGTTCTATTAAACATGAATCTGAAACAGATTAACATGGGTCTGTGTTCCCCATGAAAGGCCTGCTGTGCAGGGCGCCTTGTGTGCTTTAGTTGCTAGGAAACCCCAGGCGTCGGTGGTCAGCGCCCCACTGGCCCTGTGTGTCCCCTTCCTCCTGAGGGGTCACAGTGCTTGGGGCTTGTGCATGGGCATCTCTGCCCATGAACCTTGTCACCCATGTGCCAGTGAACCGCCAGTTTGTGGCCGCCTGGTTTTCCACAGGTGGCTGTGATGGCCTTTGGGGCAGACCGAGCTGCCGTGAGTCCATGCTTCCCGTGGCCTGGGAGGGCCCTTACGCCTTCAGGTGGGGTGTGGTGCCAGGCCTCTGGGAAGGCCGTCCTGCCGGCAGCACCCGTCAGCACCCACTCTGTGAATTTAATACAAGGCGTTTGCTTTGCACATATGACTTCTGATTAATTTTCATTTCCACCATCTGAAGTGGGCCTGGCTATGCCTCAGGCCTCTGGTCTCTGGCTCAGAACCAGACAGGGCAAGGGATTTCCTGTTTTTCATTCCTGCACTTTTAATAAAATTGTAGGGGTTTCGAGTTTGCGATAACAGAAGAAAACATTAATACTTTTTTAAAATTTTCTTGATTTTTTTTCCCAATAAAATTCATGAAAGGTCACTGAAGTTAATCAATGCCACTTTCTTAACTGACAAGGGCCACAAATCAAAGGTGGGCAAAGGTGGCGAGTGGTGTGGTTTTTTTGGATCAGCTTTCCTGAGGCCGAGCTGCTTGGGTGAAAGTGGGGTTCTGGCTCTTGGGTGACCCTCCTGCCCCTGCCCTGCAAGATGGGGGATGGGGCTGGGGAGTTTGGGGCCTTAGCAAGTGGGAGCCCCCTCCCTGGCCAGGCTCTGCCCTCCTCCGTTGGGGCAGTGCCTACTCTCCTGCTGTGCTGGCCCGGGGTCAGGAGCCCTCCTGTCCTTGGCAGGCCCTGGGTGGCTTCTGTGCTGGGACTGATGGAACAGGGGCTCAAGAGAGTGTCACCTGCTCCCCAGAGCCACCCCAGGCCTCATGTGGAGGGAAGGGAGGGCCCTGGCATTGGACTTTGACACAGTTGCCAGACTTCCCAGGAAAGTTGTGTTTTTGGTTAAATTTGTGGAGATCAGCTCTGGGTGGTTTAGCAAAAGCCACAGTCACCTGCCTAGTCATCCAGGGTGCTGGGATTTGGGGTGGGGCAGGCGGTGCTCTGAGATGACTTAGTACAGGGCAGGGTCCCTCAGGTCAGAGGCTGGCTGTGGGGCTGGAGTGGCCTCCAGGACACCGGCCACCGGCCTGCAGGACACGGCAACCTGGACAGCAATGGGAGACAGGGCTGTGGAGCTGGCATGGTGGTGGTGTCAGGACTGCCGGGGTCCCACTGGGCCCTTTGCTGCAGGCCAGGGAGGGCGTCAGAGATGAGGCAGGGTGTGTGGCTATGGCTGCAGAGGGCCCCGAGGTCCCCACCAAGGCCTGGATGCCCTAGGGGCAAGTGGGGCCTCGCCCCCTCCCTGCAGTCACTCTCCACGGTCTGAGTCCACCCAGCGTCTCCTCCCGCTGGATGGTCACCCAGGTTTGGGAGATCTGTCCACTGTGTCACTTGGAGTCTGGAACAGTTCCCAGCTGACTCTCGCTACCTGAATCCCCTTCAAGGACAGGCAGGAGGAGGGGGGCCGCTGACTCTGCTCCCACCCCAGCCCAGGGCCCTCGGGGCCCCTCACCAGCTCTGAGCCTGGCCTGGGTGTGTGGGAGCGAGGGGATGTGGGGTGAGCTGGGGTTTACGTGTGGAGTCACCAGCCGCCCCCCACCCCTCCGACACTCCCCTTCCCTTGATGGAGCCTCTGGTCCTGCCTGCAACCCTTGGATTTGCCACCATCCCCCAGGGCTTTCCACCTCTTACCTCCTACCCTCCCTCATCTCCTTCCCCAAACCTCTGGCTCTCCTGGTGAGAACCTTCCCAGCTGGCTGCTGAGCGGGGCTGGAGGCTCCTCCTGAGGCTCCTTCTGAGGCCCGAGCCCGGGGCCATTCCCCTCAGTGCCCTTGACGTAGGGTGTCTGGTGGGTGGGGCCCTCGGTGGGGCAGTGCAGCCAGTTCTTCTGCAGTGCCGACCTGCTGTGTCCTCTGCGGGTGGGGAGACTGAGACGGAAGGTTCAGGGCACCCTTGGGTCCCCTGTCTGCCTGGCACAGGGTAGTGTGTGTGTGGGAGTGAGCTCACAGCCTGGCCCCCAGGGCTTGTCCCCAGGGCTGTATTTTCCCTTGGGCGTGTCTATGTGTCTCCTGGGATGGGGGGCCAGGACCCTCACCAGGGGCATTTGAGTCCCTTGGTTGGCCCTGCGGGGTCACCTGCCTGAGGCCGGGGGCAGCCTGGGGGGTTGGCCTGCTGCCTCGGGTGGATGCTTGGCCCCTTGGGGATGGAGAGAGGCTGCTGCTGAAGCTGCAGGAAGTTCTGGTGGGGTGGGGGCTGCTCCACTGTGTCACCCATGGTGGGCCTGGACTTGGTCCTTCCTTGACTGGCCACAGGCAGTCTGGGGTGACCCCAGAGCCATGGACAGGTGGATGGGGGTCATGGGGGGCCTGCGGCACAGCACAGCCCCTGGGTCCCTGGGACCTGCTTTGGGCACCCACCTCAGCGGTCAGCCCCTGTGGGATGCACTGGGCTGGGCAGATGTGGTGGGAGGGCCAGGATTGTGCCTGGTACCCTGGGACAGCTCCGTTCCTGCGCTGGGGACCTGTGAGGCCACTCCTCAGTCCTAAGGCTGGAATCCTCCAGACAGGCCCCTCCCTGCCCCAGCCCCCAGCACTGCTGCAGCGGCCCACCCCCGCTGGCTGCCTTGAGGCCCCCAGCCCTCCCCGTCTCCTGGGGCCTTCCCCACTGCAGGGCTCCTGTCCCTGTGGAGGGCTCCTGAGGGGAAGGGGCTGAGGCGAGGTGGGGCAGGGATATGGGGATGAGAGAGGGATGGCTTCCCCACCCTTCCGTGGGCATCCACACCTATGTCTTCTCCTGAATATGCCCCCATCCTACCCCAGGCTCCCTCTGCCCCTCGAGGGCTGGCCTCACCCCCCTGTTCCCTCCAGCCCTGCCCAGAGCCTCTGAAGACCCAGGGAGGTGGGGTCGGCCTGGCTGGGAGCCTCCCTGGCAGCCTGGAGTGGCAGCCTCTGTGCCAGGGCCTCAGAGCCAGCCCGTCCCCTGCGGTCACAGGCCCCATGCTTGTCCTACCTTTTGTTCCTTGTCCTGGGCCTTCTCTGGTCATCCCCGCCCCCCCCCCCCCCCCCCCCCCCCGAGCATGGGTGCTGGGGGAAAGGCAGTCCAGCCCAGCTGAGAGCCCTGGACCTCCTGTGCCGAGAGCTTGTCCACCCAGGCACTCCCCAGGCCCAGAGAGTTGT
This sequence comes from Hylobates moloch, assembly GCF_009828535.3. Classification (NCBI taxonomy): domain Eukaryota; kingdom Metazoa; phylum Chordata; class Mammalia; order Primates; family Hylobatidae; genus Hylobates; species Hylobates moloch. Next base: position 82,587,289 of record NW_026652292.1, read on the forward strand.
GGCCGCTGAGGCGGTGGCCCTCACCAGGCAGCCCTCACCAGGAGAGGGGCCTGCCTGTCCTCTGGTGCAGTGGGAGCTCCTTGTTCTCACGCTCGCCGCTGCATTTGCAGCTCAGCCAGTGCCCTGGAGGGAGGGGGGCAGATGCTGGGGACATGGGTAACACTGGCGGGGCACCTTCGCTGTTGCAGCCCTGCAGGTGGGACCCCCCCACCCCCACCCCAAGCAAAAGCAGGAATTTCAGCTCTCCTGGCTGGCCTTTGGGTGGAGGGAGGGAGGTCTCCCTTGAGGACCCTGGGCCCCATGCTAGCCCCGTGGCCTCCTGATGCCTGGCCTGGCAGACGCAGACACGGACCCCTCTGTACCAGAAAAACCCAGATCTTGGGCAGGCATGCACTTTCTCCTCTGACAGAGGTGGATTGGCCAATTCTTGGCTGCTGCTCTAGACTCAGGAGTTGAGGGCATGGGATCTGGGGAAGTGAGTTCCACTCAGGACAGCCGGTGTGAAGGCCCGGAGGGACGAGTGAGCCAGGTGCCCGAGGCCGTGGGCTCAGGTGGAGAGCGCAGGAGTGAGTCCACATGCAGCGGGAAGCTTGACACGTGAGGATGGACAGGATCTCCCGTGAACGGGGCAATACCACAAAGTTAGCTGCTTCCAAAAGCGATGCACTACTGCAAAAGCCAGCCAACTGCAAGGAGAAATTCACAAACCCCTGTCCTAGGCAGAGGTCTCGTAATCCTCTTAGTGGTTAATCGGTCAAACAGACTCAAAAGGAAACAGTAAGGATACATGAGGTTTGATGGTGCTGGCTCCTGGGCTTGAGCGGAGGGGCGTCTGTGGAATGGGCTCACCCAGCTGGGAAATCACATTATTTTCAGGCACACATGTTGCCTATCAGAAATGGACTATTTATAGGCCAGAAAGCAAATGCCAGTACATTTCAAAGAATTAGTATCATGACCGGGCGCGGTGGCTCACACCTGTAATCCCAGCACTTTGGGAGGCCGAGGTGGGCAGATCATGAGGTCAAGAGATCAAGACCATCCTGGCTAACACGGTGAAACCCCGTCTCTACTAAATAAAATACAAAAAATTAGCCTGCCTGGTGGCGGGTGCCTATAGTCTCAGCTACTCGGGAGGCTGAGGCAGGAGAATGGCGTGAACCAAGGAGGTGGAGCTTGCAGTGAGCCGAGATCGCGCCACTGCACTCCAGCCTGGGCGACAGGGCGAGACTCCCATGGCAAAAAAAAAAAAAAAAAAAAGACTATCATATAGATCCTATCTTCTGACTACAACTCAATACCAAAAAGCAAACAAAACCTCATGTGCTTCAGAAATTCCAAAAACCCACTTGATGTAACTCATGGGTTATAGAGGAAATCAACGGAAGTGAGAAAAGACTTAGAACCATATGGCAGTGGGCGCGGCAGATCCGTACTTGTGGAGTAGTTCCCAAGTGGTGTGTAGAAGGGAATTTACAGTCCTCAGTGACTGTATTAGAAGAAATAGGAGTGAAAAATAGCCAGGCACAGTGGCTGGCGTCTGCAGTCCTAGCACTTTGGAAGGCCAACAGCGGGGAGGATTGCTTGAGTTCAGGAGTTTGGGACCAGCCTGGGCAACATAGCAAGACCCCGTCTCTACTAAAAATAAAAAAATTAGTTGGGTGTGGTGGCTCATGCTTGTATTCCCAGCTTCTTAGGAGGCTGAGGTGGGAAGATTGTTTGAGTCCCGGAGGTTGAGGCTGCAGTGAGCCAAGATCACACTACTGCACTACAGCCTGGATGACAGAGCGAGACCGTCTCAAAAAAACAAAACAAAACAAAACCCAGAAATGAATGAAACTGACGACAAAGCCATGGCAGAGAAGACCCACAAGCTTTTTCTTTGCTAGACTAAATAATTGGCAAAAGTCTTTTAGTTTAATTGAGAAAAGGGGAGAATGAGCAAATAAATACTACTGGGACTGAAAAGAGAGGCAGAACTAGAGATGCAGTCTGGATTATAAAGATAGAGGATATTATGAATGACTTAGAGGAAATGGACAAATTCCTGGAAAAAATTGCCAAAAACTGACTCAAGGAGAAAGACAGCCTGTAAATAGTCCTGCAGCCACTTACCAGAATGAAACAGTAGTTTAAAATCTTCCTGCAAAGAAAGCCTCAGCCCCAGATGATTTCATTTTTTATTTTTATTTTTTGAGACAGAGTTTCTCTCGTTGCCCAGGCTGGAGTGCAGTGGTGCGATCTTGGCCCACTGCAATCTCTGTCTCCTGGGTTCAAGCAGTTCCCCTGCCTCAGCCTCCCAAGTAGCTGGGACTACAGGTGTGCACCACCACGCCTGGCTAATTTTTTGTGTTTTTAGTAGAGATGGGGTTTCACCATGTTGGCCAGGCTGGTCTTGAACTCCTGACCTCAGGTGATCCACCCACCTCGGCCTCCCAAAGTTCTGGGATTACAGGTGTGAGCCATCACGCCTGGCCCCCAGATGATTTTATAGGCAACCTCCACAAAATGCATAAGGGAGGAGATTCCGGCCTTTCATAATTCCGTTCAGAGAATGGAAAAAAAGACCGTCCCCAAATTATGGCCCAGGCACGTATGATCTTGATATGAAACCAGACAGGAACAGGGGAGGGAGCTGCTCGTTGATGGCTGAACATGGTGGCCGAGGTGGTGGCCCTGAGAGCCGCATTAGACCTCAGGGCTGACTCCGCCCCTTTCCTGCTTTCCCCTGTGTGTGTGGACGGGTGTGGAGGGGGTGTGGGGGCAGGGATGGAGCTCAGAGGGTAACAGGAGCCCCCAACAGAGACCTCTTCCCTCCTGCCCACCCTGCCCCGCCTCCATTGGACCCCGTACAAGGGAGTCCTGTTTGCACGAAGCAGCTTAGACACCTCCTGCCACACTCCGAGGTCAGGGTCACAGGCAGGCAGAGTCCACTGTGGGCTCCAATCCAGTTTCCCTGTCAGCCCCCAGACAGCCAGTGAAGAGGCTCCAGTTCCCTCACAGGCTGCAGACCCGGCACTCCCTCTGCCACCTGCTACTCACTGCCAGAGAGCCCCTCCCTGGGCCCCTCCTGGTGTTCTACTGGTCCTCCCGGGTGTCCCTGAAACCCCTGGCGCTCCCCCAGCCACAATCTCATTGCTCTGAATGGTGGGTTCTGTGTTGGTGCTGAACGAGAAGTGAGGTCCTGTAGCCAGACCCCCCAATCATGCCACCTTTTCTCTCTTCCTGCAGTTATGGATATAGATTTTTTTTAAACCTCTTTAAGTTAATTCTGGTAATTTACGTGTTCTTGGAGAATGGTCAGTTTTGTGAGGAATATCGAATGCATTAGCTGTCACTTTCAATCTCCTGGGCTGCTCTGATCCCCTCTCGGTCCCAGGCTCCCTTGCTTCCCTGCTCTGTTGATGAGGTGCTTGGAGCCTTGCCTATTTTATTTATTTATTTACTGGGAAGAACCGGCTCTTGGATTTACTGATGGGCTCACCCATTCTTCTTGTTTCCAATTCATTAATTCCGCCTTTATCTTCGTTCCCGCCCCTCCTGCCTCCCGTGAATCTGCTTTATGGTTGTTTTTCCCTCCTGTGTCGAGTGTTTTGTTCATTTATTTCCCGTCTCTCTTGCTCAGTAATAAAAACATTTAAAGTTGTGAATTCTCCACCAACTCCTCCTGAATCTGGCTTCGTGGAACTGCAGTTTCTCTTTCCATACAATTATAAAATCGTCTCTCAAGGCGAATTTTGTTTACCCTCTGACCCAGGAGTTGTTTAGGAGAGCACTTCTAAACCTTCCAATCAGCTGGCTGCTCCTTTAGACCTTCGCATTAATTTCTAGGTTTATTGCATTGGTGTAAATTATGGTTTAAATAATGAAGCCTGTGAGTGTTTCACCGTTTGGAATGCAGGCAGATATGCGCTCCTGTGTGTGAGCATGAGCGTGTACCTGTGCGTGTGAGCATGAGCGTGTACCTGTGCGTGTGTGCATGAGCGTGTACCTGTGCGTGTGAGCATGAGCGTGTACCTGTGTGTGTGCACATGAGCGTGTACCTGTGCTTGTGTGCATGAATGTGTACCTATGCGTGTGTGCATGAGCGTGTACCTGTGTGTGTGAGCATGAGCGTGTACCTGTGTGTGTGCATGAGCGTGTACCTATGCGTGTGTGCATGAGCGTGTACCTATGCGTGTGTGCATGAGCGTGTACCTGTGCGTGTGTGCATGAGTGTGTACCTGTGCGTGTGTGCATGAGCGTGTACGTGTGCGTGTGTGCATGAGTGTGTACCTATGCCTGCGTGTGCCCTGTGCACATGCATGTATGTCTGTGCACGTGTGTGCATATGTGCCTGCAGGCATAACTACGTGTGCCTACATTGTCTGCATGGGAGTCTGTGTGTAAGTGTACCTGTGTGTGTGCACGTGTAACTGTGTCCACAGGTATTTGCAGGTGGGTCTGTGTGCACATGGGCATGTGTGTCCATGTACAACTGTGTAATATGCACACGTGTGAGCACTGTGTAGTGTGTGCCTGTGTGGTGTGTATACACAGGCGTGCAAACTGCCCACGTGCATGCACACCTGTGGAGTGTTCTGTGGCTTCAGACGGCTGCTGAGTCAAGGATGGTGATGAGAGGACTCAGGCCTCATTCCAGCTTTGTCCAGGTGGCTCTACCGTCCAAGGGTGCTGATGATAAAACATCACGAATGGGTGTTGCTTTTATTATTTGTTACTTGTCTGTTGAGACGGTTGTGTGATATTTCTCCTGTCGTCTGTGGGTCGGTCTTCTTGGGGGTCCGTAACAGAATACTGCACACTGGGCTTAAACAGCAGAGCTGTCTCTCCTCCCAGTTCTGGAGCCTGGAAGTCCGAGATGGAAGCATCAGCAGGGCCACTTTCTCCTGGGGCCTTGCTCTGTGGCTCAGAGGTGGCCACCATCTCCCTGTCTGCACGTGGTCGTCACTCTGTGTGTGTCTGTGTCCTCATCTTCTTCCTCTTCCTGTGAGGACACAGGTCAGATTGGATTAGGCCCACTCATATGACCTTATTTAACCCTAACTACCTCTTAGAGACTCTATCTCCAAATACTAAACATCTTTTTTTTTTGAGATGGACTCTTACTGTGTCGCCCAGGCTGGAGTGCAGTGGAGTCTCGGCTCACTGCGACCTCCACCTACCGGGTTCAAGTGATTATCCTACCTCAGCCTCCTGAGTAGCTGGGATTACAGGCACCTGCCACCACACCCTGATAATTTTTTGTATTTGTAGTAGAGACGGGGTTTCACCATGTTGGCCAGGCTGGTCTCGAACTCCTGACCTCAAGTGATTCGCCCATCTAGGCCTCCCGGTGTTGGGATTACAGGCGTGAGCCACCATGCCTGGCCGTGGCTTGCATAATTTTTAAAAGTGAGGAGCAATTTTTTTGTTGTTGTTTCCTTGTATATCATGTGTCCCCCGTCCTCAGGAAGCTTTTAAGATCTCTGTATTTTTGGTTTTCAGTGGGTTGCCTGTGGGAGCGGCTTTTCTGTGTGTTTATTCCACGTGTTTGCTGGTTGGTTTGGCTGTTTTTTTAGCTTCTTGAATCAGTGTTTCTATAGCTTTCTCCTTCTGTAGGGTGCCCCAGTCTCCCCACTCTCTTTCTCTGGGAGGTCTCAGAGGCTGCCCAGTGCACCGTGGATATGGCACCTTCCCTCTGTGGCTAGGCGCCTTCAGCTCAGAGGCCGTTTCCCCGGGACTGCTGTGTGCCCTTCCCTGAGGAGTTCCCAGGCAGCGGGGGACACACTCCAGGGACAGGAAGCCATGATGCCCGGCACAGGAGCCCCACAGTGCTGTCCCTGGACTCTCAGAGGTGAGCATGCGTGGGAACGGCCTGGGCTACACGCTGGCCTCACTGCCCTGCACTGACGCCCAGAGACCCGGCCTTCCCTGGGACATGGGGTTGATGGAGACCTTTGCTGCGGACAGCAGGCCTGGGGCTGCCTCTGGCTTGTCCACCGCTGCTCTTGGAGCTCCCGGGGCAAAAGGCTGCTGGGAAGCCCCAAGCAGGGTCTCCGCCTGCCTCAGCCCCGCTCCAAGCTGTGTGCATCTCAACTGACAGGTGGCGGAGTCAGAGCCATCCTTACTCCAATCTTTCTCCTCTTAAGTGTTATAATAATTTATTGGAAACATTGTTTTTATTGTTAGTATTAATATATTTATTAATTTATTATTATGTTATTTTTGAGACAAGGTCTCCCCCAGTCACCAAGATTGGAGTGCAGTGGTGTGATCATGGCTCACTGCAGCCTCGACCTCTGGGGCTCAAACGATCCTCCTGCCCCAGCCTCCCAAAGTGCTGGGACCGCAGGCACGTGCCATGGTGCCCAGCCTCAACATAAAATTTAGTGTTCGGTTCATCGGCATTTAGTACATTCATAAGGTGGTGCAGACACCGCCTCTATCTGGTTCCAAACCATTTTATCCCATTGCCCAAACGAGCCCCCTCCCCATGAGTGGGCCCTCCCCACCCTGCCCTGCCCTGGCAGCCTCCCCTCTGCTTGTTATCTCTGTGGAGCTGGGCATTTCGTAGACGTGGGATCGTGCTGTGCGGGCCTTTTCTGTCTGGCTTCCACGATGGTGTTTAGAGCAGACTCCTGGCCTGTCTTGGGAGTGGAGGTGAGGCTGAGGGGAATTGCTGAGCCTGCCTCAGGTGCGGGACGGACTGGCTGAACGGAGCCCGGGGCACGTGTTTCTGTAGACCCTGCTCTTGCCTGTGTGTCCCCATACCCGATTCGTGACGTGTGATCCATGAGTTGAGGGTCGGCAAACTGTGGCCCATGGGCCACACCCAGACCCGACCTGTTTCTGTAGAGTTTGATGGGAACTCCCCGATGTGCATTTGTGTAGGCCTTGGCTGTGGCTGTTTCGGCTGCAGCGGCAGAGGTGAGTGGTCTCAGCAGACACCATGGGGGCCACAACACCAAGGTGGGCTCTGACCCCCTGGTCATGGGCAGCTCAGAGGACAGGGTGTCTCAGGCCCCTGCAGCAGGTGGCACCAGGGCCAGGCTGTCTTGTGCACCTGCCTCGTGGGCAGCTCCGACAACTTGGAAGGGGATGACTGATACCCTTGTGTGTAAGGCATTGGTCCCCTCGTCCAGGACTCATACCCTCACCACACCTGGCAGGCAGGCAGCTGGGTGAGGTGTCCAGCGGGGTCTCACTGTGGTCTCTTTGTGCTGGGCAGAGGGGGAAGTTGGGGGACATGGGGAAGGACCAGGAAGGGAGCACAGGAGGGAGGGTCTGGGAGAGGGGAAGCTCCATCCGGCACCTGCTCAGGCCAGGGCCCGTCTGAGAAAACCACAGCTTTAACCGGGGGTGTGAGGTCCAGGCTGTACCCAGTGAGGCTGTGCCTGGTGGAGCTGGGCCAGCCCTCTGGCCACAGAGATGAGCTGTGGGTGGGCCTGGGTGGGCCCAGCCCTGTTCTCAGAGCTGCTTCCGGGACTAACTGCCTTTGGAGATTCAAACGATCCTCCTGCCTCAGCCTCCCAAAGGGACCCCAGGTTGGGTCCCTCTTCCCAAGGGGAGCCCCCCTTGCACTCTTCACTGGAGCTTAGCCCTGGGGCAGCTTCTGTCTGCTGAGGACCCATGCGGGCAGCCACAGGCAGGATGGCGGTGAGGGGGTGGCCCAGAGCTGGTGGAGCCTGGACAGGCCCAACCCCAGGCCAAGGCCATGGCCAGTGGCCCTCAGGGTGGACATGTCCCCCACTGCCCCCTGGCCAGGCCTCCAGGGCACAGTCCAGGCCCAGGACTGACTCGGGCCACCCTAGACACCCTAGAGGAGTCCTGAGGCCCCAGGCTCCGCTTTCTCTGGCGGGCACAGCTGCTGGGTGGTCTGGCCTGGCCTGAGGCTTCGCCCGCACTTCCCCTGGAGGCCGCTGGGTGGCAGCAGAGACTGACTCTCGGTGGTGTCCACAGCCTCAGCTTCCCTCTATGGGCCCTGGAGTCCTGGTGGAGAGTGCAGACCCCCTGGGGTCCTAGGTGCGGTGGGGATGGGGCTCCCTCCACCATGGGTCTGGCCCACTCTAGTGCCCCAGGGACCCTGCTCCTTCCTCTTCCCAGCTGGGCTGGGCAAGGTATCCGCCTGGAGGGGATCGAGGTGCTGTCCCCCAAAGCAGGCATGGTGCACATCCTGGGGTGGACGTGGGTGAGAGGAGAATCCCACGGCCCCTGCCTCCTGGAGACCACACCATCACGGGGACTTATCATGGATTTAAGGCGTGCAGGGCCCCAGGGGAGAATGTACGCAAACTCCGGTGTTCCAAGGCCGCCTTATCTTGGGCTACGGAGTAGGGGACCCTGAAGCGGGCAAAGCCTGGGGAGTCTTAGTGCAAGTGTGCGCCCTCCCCCCATGCCACCCTCCCCCTTGCCACCCTCCCCCATGCCACCCTCCCCCATGCCACCCTCCCCCTTGCCACCCTCCCCCATGCCACCCTCCCCCCATGCCACCCTCCCCCCATGCCACCCTCCTCCCATGTCACCCTCCCCCATGCCACGCTCCCCCCATGCCACCCTCTCCGTCCAGGTGCACCCTCCCCTGGGCCACCCTCCCTGCCCAGGTGCATGCCCTCCCCCATGCCACCCTACCCCATGGCACCCTCCCCGTGCCACCCTCCCCCCAGGTGTACACCCTCCCTCAGTGCCACCCTCCCCGCCCAGGTGCACCCTCCCTTCATGCCACCCACCCCCTGAGGTGCACCCTCCCCCTGTGCCACCCTCCCCACCCAGGTGCATGTGGGTTGACCCCAGGGCCTATGGAATCCTCTAAGCCTCATCACTGGATGCTGCAGTTGACAGGAGGACCCTGAAGGTAGATGGGACTTGCCTGAGGGCATGAGCTCACAAGCAGAGCCTGTCTCTCCCAGAGTCACTTCATGGTGGGTGGGAGGCTCATGGCTCAAGCCCCAGGCCCCCTGCATGACCTCAGGAGAGGCTGCGCTGCTGAGTGGAGACCCCCAGGTGGGGCTGCTGCTGGGACACATGCCAGAGGGCAAGGGGGTGGTGGAGGGAGGCAGCGGGACCCTCTGGCCCTGGGCTTCCTCCCCAACACCCTTCCCCTGCAGGCCTCAGCTGCAGCTCTTGGCCACTTGCCCCAGTGTCCACACTGGAGAATGTGGAGAGGACAAGAAGGGTTAGGCCCAGGGCAGACGGGAGGTCTCGGGCCACCGGGAGCCCCTGCTCTCCACCAGGCTGTGGGGAGGGGTCGGCCTGGCAGGGTCTGCTGGGGAGCTGTGGCCAGGTGGGCTCCAAGCAGGGGGCTGGGTGTGTGTGGCACCCCAGGGTGCTTTCCATCTGAGGCTCCAGCGTAAGCAGCCCTGCGGTTATACAAGTGACTGCGGTCCGTAAACATTCCGGGAGGTGTGTCCGTCAGTCGGCAGTTCACGGCTGCTCTGTCACCCAAGGGCGTGAGCTGCTCAGGGAACAGAAACACCAACCAAGTGGCCACCATGGCCTCCGCAGGATCAGGCCCTGCCTGAGCACTCTGGGTGCCTTGGGGTCAAAGGGTAGTGGTCGTGTTCCCTTCTCCTGCTGGGCCAGGCCCTGAGTGCCCAGTGCTGGGGCCAGTGGGGACCTGGTTGGCCGAGGGAGGCTGTGTGTGAGGGTGCAAGGCCAAGCTGGATGGCTTCCTGGGAGCGACCTGGCGGCACCGGAGCGAAGCCCCACCCTCCTGGCCTGCGACCACGTGGCCACGCTTGGTCCTGTGGCTCTGGCTGGCCTCACTGGGCCCATGGTTGCCACTCTTTGCCATGCCTTAGTCTGTCCTGTCCCACAGCCCCTGCCCTCGGGCAGCCTCCAGGCCAGGCCCCCACCCTCTCCATCTGGAGGCTGGGGGAGGGCTGGCCCCTCCCCACATACAGGCCACAGAACCTGTGATTGAGCCCTGGCCAGGGGCTCAATGAGTTGGATGAACAGTGGGTGGGTTTGTGATGGAGACTCAGGGCTGCGTGTTGGCACTGCCAGGCTGAGTCTCTGGGCTCAGGGCATGGCTGTAGCTGAGAGTCTACACTGTCCTGGGTCCTCCAGACTCAAAACATCACTGTGGCTGAGAGTCTACACTGTCCTGGGTCCTCTCCAGGTCCCCCTGGGCTCAGGGCATGGCTGTGGCTGAGAGTCTACACTGGGTCCTTCCCGGGTCCCCCTGGGCTCAGGGCATGGCTGTGGCTGAGAGTCTACACTGTCTGGGTTCTCCCTGGGTCCCCCCGGGCTCAGGGCATGGCCGTGGCTGAGAGTCTACACTGGGTCCCCCCGGCTTCCCCGCTGGGTCTTGTGATCGGGGTTCTTCCTGTTCTGTGTGACTGGCAGCCTCTGGTCTGAGTCGGGCTCCCTGGGCTCTGCTGTCTGGGTCAGCTTCTGCTGTGAGATGCTGCGGAAGGAAAGCCCGTATGGACAGCTCATGACGGCCGCCGTCTGTTCATGCCCCGTGCAGCTGTAGTCACTTGGGCTCAGCTTGGGGTAAGGTCCGGCCTGACCCCTACCTCCTGCTTCTGGGCCAGCTGCCCCTGGCTTGCTCTGCTCCTGTTGTGGGCAGAGCACGACGAAAGCCCTATGCACCAGGGTCGTCCAGGAGCCAGATGGAGACAGGAACAAGGCCCAGAAGGGCGGCAGGGGCTCACACCACCTCCCCTGCACCCTGGCAGGCAGCCACACCCAGGGTCGGGGCAGGAAAAACATGCTGGGCCGCCTCCTGGAAGGCTCTGCAGAGGATCCTGTGGAGGATTCTGATGGACGGACCCTGGGGAAGGGGTTGGAAGCCCAGATCCCACCCCCTGAACCTGTCTCTGGGGTCTCTGGACAGCTCCTGGCTGCCCAGACATGACCTGTGCTGGCCAGGGCGCTGGCTTCAGCCTCCCCCAAGGCTCCACCTGGTGTGACCCCTGACCACATGGGCCGGGACATGGGACCTTCTGATCACCTGGCGTGACCCCCGACCACGTGGACCGGGAC